>NC_030820.1:12031565-12216565 GCF_001704415.2 Capra hircus
CACGGGCACAATAGGCAGCTGTGTTGAGTCAAAAATAACATAGCTGCCAGCTCTGGTCTGGTGGGTTCCCAGAGTGGAGCGGCACGGAGACTCTGAGACAGAACCGACCACCGCCCCCAGCCCCCAGCCCCTGGCTCAGTCCCGGCACTACCTTCACCTCCTGCAGTCGCCTGGTCCACAGAAACACTGGCAGGTCAATTTGCTGCTCCCATTCAGGAGGGCCAAGATGATAAGCAATTTTCTCAACTCTGATTTCTCTCCTAGTGCTCCGGCTTCCACATGGCATGGAAGTTCTAGAGTCACTCCGTCCTGGACGGAACCTCCATGAAACCAGCACAAAAGCCTTTATTCTATTCAGTCTGCCCTTAAAATATTCCATTTCTCTGACCCAAGTCTTTCCTCCCCCACTGTTGGCTGTTCTGGCCCTCTGTGTCCACGTGCGCTCCGACTGCTGTGAGGGTCAGACTTACAGGACAACCTCTGTGGTCCAGAGAAGACCAAGCGGAGCACAAGCTGGGGGCAAGAAAAGAGGTCCCGAGGCCACTGCCCGCCTCCCATCACCTTGATGACGCAGCAGGCTTCACAGCTCCCGCAAGGAGGGTGACGTCACTGACTTCTGATATCACCCCCGACCCCTGACTGTAACCCGTCCTGACGGAATCAGATCTGTCCCCAGCCTCTCGCTCATACTGACTTCCGGCCTCTGGGTCTGGGATGTGGGCCCCATTGTCCATGCTTCCTGCTGAGAGTTTGATCCCTGTAGGTCGGCTCTGTGCTGATCCAATCCCTCCCCATCACAGTTCTGCAAGAGCCTGCCTCATCACGTCCTGGGGACCTCGAGTGAACCAGGCTGGAAGCAGGACCAGGCTGGAAGAGCCAAATGGAAGATTCATCGTACAGCTGGACGGCACTCCAGCTCCGAGACAGGCCAGTGAAATACTCCCACGTGGGCCGCCCTGCGTATTATCAGCTTTCCGGAATAAATAGAATCTCACCAGCAAAAGACAAGGGGTTTACAGAGCCTGTTAGAAGAATGTTGGTATCTGGAATGCAGCGTTTCTATTTTGAACTGATTTTTAAAAAAAATGAAAACAAATTTTCAAGGGCGAGACATCACGGCAGAAGAAAATCCTCTGCTAAAGCCAGGCCGAGTGGTTTACAATGATCCAGTCTGCATGCTGTGTGCAATACCAGGGGGTGGGGGTGGGGGGCTGAGGCCAGGGAAAGGCTCCCCTGAGGCAGAGGTTGGCTGCATGTCTGGAGGACAGAGCCAGGCTAGGAAGAGAGATCCCTAAGCATTAGTATGAGGCGCAGAGCAGAGTGCCCGAACTTGGCCATTTCCACAAAGAAAACAGACCCGACCTTCCTTCATCAGTCACCTTAAGGTCGGCGGTGAGATGGACAGGCCAGCTGGGACAAGACAGAGACTTTCTTTTAGCTGTGACTGGCCCCGTGGTGCCACCATCTTTTGCTGCTGGAGATGAGGGAGGGGGAGGAGAGGGGGAAAAATCGCCTCCTCCCTTCAAGGTCCTGATCCCACTCTCTTTTCAAGCAGACGGCAGACCTCCCTGCCACTAGGGCTGAGGTCAGGGCGGTGGCTACCAGACTGAACCAGCCAAGAACCAGACCACGCGGTCCCCTGCCATGCACTCTTGCATGCGGCTGCTGCTGTCAGAGTCCCCGGGAGGGGCCCGGGCCGAAGGCGGTCTCGGAGTCAAAAGGATGGGCCGCCAGGTAGCCCTGGTACTCCCCGTCGAGCAGGCCGGCAGCGTTGTTCCGGGCAAACCAGCAGTCCACCTGCTCCTCCCCGTTGTAGATCCTCCTCTGCTTCCAGACCACCGGGACCTGGCGACCTTTAACCTCAAGGACGGCCTCAGACCTCTCTCCTGCCTCGGGAACCGGAGGATGCGCAGGGCGCTTGCTGAGCCCTGTGAGTCTGGCCTCCTGGTTCAGGAATTGACCTGAGAGGGCACAAAAGACATCAGGTCTAGGTCAAGCGCAAGCAATGCAGTTGAACAACGTCTAACTTCGATTCGGGTGCTGGTGACCCACATATGCCCAGGTGGGACCCACAGGAAGGGGAGTATGACATCATTGTCAAGGTGATGCCTGCGATCCTGGGCTGGACGCCCCCAGAGGCACCTGTATCAGTGTCTGGAGGGGTGTAGGGAGGGGAGACCTACAGCCTCCACTTCTGGAAGCCAACACAGGAAAGATGCTCTGCCTGCAAACAGAGATTCCCCAGGGGGTATCCCTGGTGGTCCAGCAGCTCCGAGTTCCCAATGCAGGGAGCCTGGGTTCGATCCCTGGTCAGGGAACTAGATCCCAAATGCTGCCATTAAGACCTGGTGCAGCTAAGTAAATATTTAAATAAAAAAACCAGGCGCTTCCCTGGTGGCTCAGTGGTAAGGAATCTGCCTGCCAATGCAGGAGACATTGGTTTAATCCCGGATCCAGGAAGATCCCGCATACCTCAGACCAAGTAAGCCCGTGCTCCACAACCACTGAGCCTGTGCTCTAAAGCCCGGGAGCCGCATCTCCTGCAGCCCACTCGCCCTGCCGCCTGTGCTCGGCCACAAGGGAGACCATTGCGATCAGAAGCCTGAGCAACTAAAGAGGAGCCCAAGCAGCAACGAAGACCCAATGCAGCCAAAAATGAACATTCAGAAGTTACAAAATAAAAACACAGATACCCAGTCTCCTACTGAGGCAGGAGGACGAGATGGGGGTGGATAAACAGAGGAGGGTCCAGCCTTCCCTGTCCTTCTCCCGCCCGGGGACCTCGTCCGTGCATGCACTCAGTGGGTGTGGGAAGCAGCGTCAGAATTCTCCAGGTCAAGCCAGGACATCACAAAGGCCGAGGGACCCGAGCTCTGCGTCCACGAGAGGAGCTCGCACTTGTCAGGCAGGCTGCACTGAGACTTCCAGCGCGAGGGCCAGGAAATCCTGCTTTCTAAACCCAGCCCTGGCAGTGGCTCCCTCCTTACTTGCGGTCAAAGGGCCCACATGCAATGGCACGCGGAGGGAAGCCAGGCAGAGCGGGCCCACTGGGTGCCGAGCTGCGGGCTGCCCTGTGTTTGCATGGTCTCCCTGAGAGTAAAGGGCCAGAGAGGGATGGAGAGAAGGATGTCCCACTTCTTTGCTCCCTCTCCCTGAAGGGGAGCGAAAATTAGTAACGTTCATTCCCACTCGAGAAAGCAGTCATGAAGCAAGAGATACACTTTTCACACTGATTTGAAAAGATACGTGCACCCCAAAGTTCACAGCAGTACCATTTGCAACTGCCAAGATAGAGAAGCGACTTGAGTATCCGTCACCTGATGAATGGATAAAGAAGATGTGGTGTGTACACAATGGAATACGACTCAGCCGTGAAAAAGAACAAAATTTTGCCATTTGTAGCAACTCTGTCCATGGAATTCTCCAGGCGAGACTACTGGAGTGGGAAGCCACTGCCTTCTCCAGGGGATCTTCCCAATCCAGGGACTGAACCCAGGTCTCCTACATTGCAGGCAGATTCTTTACCGTCTGAGCCACCAGGCAAGTCACAAAAAAATTGTTAGAAAGAAAAAAAGAGAGAGAAAGAAATAGACTTTTCATAAGCTACATAATGGAGAAGGCAATGGCACCGCACTCCAGTGCTCTTGCCTGGAAAATCCCATGGATGCAGGAATCTGGTGGGCTGCAGTCCATGGGGTCACTAAGAGTCGGACACGACTGAGCGACTTCACTTTCACTTTTCACTCTCATGCACTGGAGAAGGAAATGGCAACCCACTCCAGTGTTCTTGCCTGGAGAATCCCAGGGATGGGGGAGCCTGGTGGGCTGCCGCCTACGGGGTCGCACAGAGTCGGACACGACTGAAGAGACTTAGCAGCAAGCTACGTAAAGACCACATTCCTGGACTTCCCCAGTGCTCCAGCAGTTAAACATCCCCCTGCCAACGCAGGCAACACGGGTTTGATCCGTGGTCTGGGAAGATCCCACATGCCTCGGTGCAACCAAGTCCATGCACCACAACCACTGAAGCCCACGCGCCCAGGGCCTGTGCTCCACAACGAGGGAAGTCCGCACAGTGAGAAGCCTGAGCGTCGCCGCAACTAGAGAAAAGCCCACAGACCCAGCAGAGCCAAAACAAAAATGTGGAAAGGAGACCACACTTCTGGGGAACTTCTCAGCCATGCAAGGCACGGGCAGCATCAGGTTCACCGTGGGAAACTGAACTCTGTGCTGTGACGGGCATGGGAATCAGCCACCTACCTAGCAGGCCGTGGCAGTTGCCAGAGAGGCCCTGGCCGTCGGCGATGTAGAAGCCCAGGTGGTTGCGCTGGTAAGGGGCTGGCTTTTTGTAGAGGTGGAGGAGGACGACAAAGGCCACGGTGCCCCGGATGGTGACGGTGACGTTGGCATTGGCGGACACGGACACCTCCAGACCCCGGCGCCCCACGACCACACTCTGGTTGCAGGGGAGGACCAGCCTGTCCCCACCATCC
This sequence comes from Capra hircus, assembly GCF_001704415.2. Lineage (NCBI taxonomy): Eukaryota > Metazoa > Chordata > Mammalia > Artiodactyla > Bovidae > Capra > Capra hircus. Next base: position 12,036,059 of record NC_030820.1, read on the forward strand.
ACGATGACCCTGCTGGGGGTGATCTCCAGGTAAGATCTCTCCGGCTTGTTGACGAGGATGGTGATGGTACGGAAGTACGTGCGCTGTTTCTTGTGGCCGTTTGGAGGAGCAGGGGCCCCAATCAACTCTCCGTTCACCGTCACACCTCAAAGGCGAAGGGGAAGAGAGCAGAGGTTAGACAAACTGCCCCCACTGCCACATGAAGGATCTCATTAGAATTTCTGTCTGCCCTTGTGTTTCTGGAACCGAGAACGTCTGCTCTCACGCAGGGACCACTCTGCGTAGTGAACAAATGAATGACTGTGTGAAGGCGTACGTGATGTGTGACCAGTGTCCTGGGTAGAAGCAGCTGATGTAGGTTTCCGGAAAAGATACACACGACTATATATAAAACAGATAATCAACAGGACCTACTGTAGAGCACAGGGACTCTGCTCAATAATCTGTAATGACCCATATGGGAAAAGGAGCCCAAAGTAGGCTGGGCACCAAAGAATCGATGCTTTTGAACTGTGGTGCTGGAGAAGACTCTTGAGAGTCCCTTGGACTGCAAGGAGATCCAACCAGTAGTCAGAAAGCAAATCAACCCTGAATATTCATTGGAGGGACTGCTGCTAAAGCTGAAGCTCCGATACTTTGGCCACCTGATGGGAAGAGCCGACTCATTGGAAAAGGCCCTGATGCTGGGAAAGATTGAGGGCAGAAGGAGAAGGGGATGACAGAGGACGAGATGGTTGGATAGCATCACGGACTCAATGAACATGAGTTTGAGCAAGATCCGGGAATAATGAAGGACAGGGAAGCCTGGCGTGCTGCACTCCATGGGGTTGCAAGGAGTCAGACAAGACTTAGCAGCTGAACAACAACATATGGGAAAAGCATCAAAAAAAAAGAGTGGATATATGAATATGTAGAACTGATTCATTTTGCTGTACACTTGAAACTAAAACAGCATTGTAAATCAACTATACTCTGATAAAAATTTAAAAGTGAAAAAAAAGTTAAAAAATAGAAAATAAAAGGGGGTTGACATATTTGTCTGCTTTTGTTCTAAAAACTCTCATGTGGCCCTGACACAGTATTTCTGATCCACTAGTTTCCACTACTCCTGATTTGAAGACCCCGGGACACCATGAGCAGTGGGGTAAAATGCAAAGACTCGGTTCAGTTCAGTTCACTCAGCCATGTCCGACTCTTTGCGACTGTATGGACTGCAGCACGCCAGGCCTCCCTGTCCATCACCAACTCCCAGAGTTTACTCACACTCATGTTCATTGAGTCGGTGATTCCCTCCAACCATCTCATCCTCTCTTGTCCCCTTCTCCTCCTGCCCTCAATCTTTCTTTCCCAGCATCAGGGTCTTTTCACATGACTCAATTCTTCCCATCAGGTAGCCAAAGTATTGGAGTTTCAGCTTCAGCATCAGTCCTTCCAATGAATATTCAGGACTCATTTCCTTTAGAATGGACTGGTTTGATCTCCTTGCCATCCAAGGGACTCTCAAGAGTCTTCTCCAACAACACAGTTGAAAAGCATCAATTCTTCGCTGCTCAGCTTTCTTTATAGTCCAACTCTTGCATCCATACATAACTACTGGAAAAACCATAGCTTTGACTAGACGGACCTTTGTTGGCAAAATAATGTCTCTGCTTTTTAATATATTGTCTTGGTTGGTTGTAGCTTTTCTTCCAAGGAGCAAGTATCTTTTAATTTCATGGCTGCAGTCACCATCTGCAATGATTTGGAAGCCCCCAAAAACAAAGTTTGTCACTGTTTCCACTGTTTCCCCATCTATTTGCCATAAAGCGATGGGACCAGATGCCATGATACCATGAGGAGTGGGGTAAAATGCAACGATTAGGACTTATTTATTTCTAGTCCGCAAATGCAAGATCTTCTACTTTCCAGGCAGAACTCACCAGAGCCTGCATGATCAGAGACCAGCCTCAGGATGTGCCCGGGTTCTCCGTCGATGTTGAAACAGACGGTGAGATTGCTCAAGGGGAAATCCACAACAAAGTGGGGGTCTCCATCCGCTGCCAGGCCAGGGCAAGAACGGGAGAGAAAAAGAAAGAAGAGACGTTTATTGGGCACCTTCCTGTGTAAGCACTCTTTTCCTATTTTCTCTTGTGTTGTTGACTTAATCCTGTCAACGGCAGGTCCTCCGTGTCCACACAAGGAAGATGCCTGGGAGATGAAGCGATGCAGGGGCTACACAGGTAGCTTGTGGAAAGTAAATATCTGAATGCAGGTCCCTAAATTCAAATCCAATGCTCCTGTGACAACACTGCAGTCAGCTGAGCTGCAGAGGTAAGCGGGGCTTCACCCTACACCCCCACGACAACTGAGCCCACATTCTTCAGTTCCCTCTGTGGCTGCTCCTAACCCCTTCTGTCACGCTTAGGCCAGCCTAGTTAAGTGATATGGATGAGAACTTCCTGCCCTGTCTCTGGAGAGCCCCGGCCCTAGAGACATTCCCGGCGCCAGTCGGACACAGCCCTCGCGTGAGTGGCAATGACTGAGCCCAGTTTAGAGCTGGTGACAAGTGAAGGACACAGAGTCAGCAGGAGGCCAGCCAGCAGCGACCATGGCAGCTCATCCTCTGGGTCCCACTGACTGTCCTGCTCTCAAAATTCTGTCCACAGATAAGACCCCAAAGCGTGGCTGACCCCCGCTCCTCGCCTGTTCCCCTCGTCTTCACCTCTGCTAAAGACGGATGGCCTTGCCTCTCACCGTACAGACAAAATATTTCCCGAGAGCCTACACCAGCTCTCTTTTCCCACAAGACTGGAAGGTTCGTTTCTCTCTATACACCAAGCACAGCATGTTTCCGAATCCCCCTCTGCTTCGTGTGTACACGCATATGCGTGCACAGGACTGATTTTCCTGTCTATGCACACGTTGCACCATTTGTATACGGTGAGGGGTGGTGGACCAGGAGTTCAGTGTTTTCAAGCTGTGAGCCAGTTAAGGGTCTTGGAGGAACTGCTGAGAAACCCCTTCTGTCCCCAGCCTGACTCAGAGGGGCCTCTGGAAGAATCTGGTTGATCTCATTGTAAACTGCCTCAAGCATCCAGTGAAGGACAATGTAATTAAGATATACAAGGTACTGGTCTTTTGTAGATGAGAAAATGACAACCACTGAAGATGAAAGTGCGTATTTTTGGCGCTCTGTGGGCACACATATAACTGCGTGGCAGTTCTCGGAGAGCGTCTTGTGCTCACTCCACATCATTTGTACTCAATCTACCAAATTCCTTTACAAGGGAAGATGCTGCTTGCTCCAAAAAAAGAGAGGAGCGGTCTGGAAGTCATTACTCCGCTCAGTATCCAAGAGGAAAGTTTTCTTGCATTCCATAATGCGTGTGTGCTCAAAGGAATGACACCCTACCCACTGGGGACGATGTGTTTCCTCTACCCAGAGCTAATCTCCAGAATGTCCCTGGCTACGTGAACCCGCATGCCCAGCACATCATCAGCAAGGCAGTAAGGACGGCTTACAAAGGCAGATGTGTACATCTGAGGAATAAAACGCAAGGCTTGGGTCATTATTCCATCTAGATTTTTATTATAATCCCAGGAAGCTGGCCAAGAGAAATTTTATGGTATCGTTATCTGTTCTTCCCTTCTAAAGCCAAGGATTACGAAAATAATAGAATAGTAATGTTTACAAAGTGTGCACTGTGGCAGATAACTGTAACACCAGAAGCCGGAAGCGAGCATGCTTCAGATCTCTAAAGACAAATGTCTTTTCAAGTCAATCATGGTGAACATGTGCCTCTGTCCAATCGATCCTTCTACCAGGGCTCCTGCTAGGGTCCTAAGGGCTCTGTTGTCTGTGGAGTTTAGGTGATGGTATAATGACAGTCGGGGTTTTGAGAACTGCCCCCACGCTGCAGACTTGAGCTAAATAAATGTAGGTCCTCACATCTTGTTCTATGAGCTGATCTAACCGGCTTCAGGGAATTTCTGGTCATCTTAGTCCTAAATATCTCAACTCTCAATCACACACAAGCATATTTCTTTCCTTTACCTGATGTTTTGGAGATTTTAATCCTTGGGTTGTATGGTTTCTTGACCGCAGGTCCTAGAGAGGAGAAAGAAGAGACTCACCATTGTTATTTATTAAAGAGGAGGAAGTGAGAGGTATAGAGAGTTGAGATGAGTCAAATACAGCTTTCAGATACATTTGTGACAATTTAAAAACATTTGTTTTACAGGAGGAGCTTGGCTTCCCAACACAAAATGAAGGTGTAACATAGGAGGGGTAACTATTTTATTCCTTATAAATTAAATAATATTCTTGGCTGTGATTTCTGTGTATATGATAGGAAAAAATACAGAAAATATTCTATAGTTGTGGGGGAGAGGGAAAGCAGAATTGTTTAATGGGAACAGAGTTTTAGATTTGCAAGATGAAAAAGTTCTGGAGATCTGTTTCACAATGATGTGAATATACTTGACACTACGGAGCTGTACACTTAAAAATGGTTACAATGCAGAGGACAGAATGGTGGGTACCAAGAGGGAGCGGGTCGGGGGAGGGATGGAGTGGGAGGCTGGGGTCAGCAGATATAAGCATTTACAAATAAAATGGATAAACAACAAGGCCCTAACATATAGCACAGAGAACTATATTCAATATCCTATGATAAACCATAACGGAAAAGACTAAAAATAAACAATGTGCAACTGAACTGAACTGAACTGATATATGTATGACCGAATCACTTTGCTGTTCAGCAGAAAGCAACAACATATTGTAAATCAACTATGCTTCAATTTTAAAAAAAGAATGGAAAAATGGTTATGCTGGTAAATTTTATTTAACTTTTTTTTTTTTATAAAATAGCACTTTACAACAACCAAAAGGATACAAAAATGTAAAAGAAAAAGATATCATGGCAATCCAAGTCTAGAGCCGTGAGTGTAAACACAATTCACAAAGCAGCGGCAAAAATAAATATTAAAAAATAACCCAAAAGTAAATTACTTCCTGTCAATAAAATAAAGTTAATATATTGTTTCAAGCTGTCTGCATTAACAAGCTTATGCTCCTCTCACGCTTGTGCTTCATTGATCTCTGCACCCAGAAAATGAAGATCATAGGATCTGAATGTTTTTAAGTGCCCCCTTCCCTAACTGAGCCCTCATAAGCAGGACATGGACAGAATCAGGTCAACCACAGGGGAGAAGTGGCAGCTCAACCTGGATGCCTGCTTTGGGAGCCTTAAACTGTCACAGACCCTCAAAAAATCTTAAAATTAAAAAATCATCGGAGCTTTAAACAAAACGAGGAAATTGTCCTGAGTACTAACTGATGCTTCAGGAAAATTTTATATCTAATGAGCCTTTGCTCAATCAGTTGGTTATTCCTCATCTGTCTTCTTGGCCCTATGAGTCCTGTGTCATTTATGAGTTTGCTATCTCCTGAAGCTGCAGAAATTTGAGTTACTAACATCAAATCAAGATGTTACGCAGAAAAGCCATTTTCCCTGGATGTGGCACAGATCTTGTAGCCTGAACTCATAGCACCACGCAACTGACTTATTCTTCATCCTTTTCACCAGAATGAATATTTTCCTAGTTTGCCAAGACAAGCTCCACTCTTTCTAAAAACTCGATGTAGCATTTTTCACCTCTACTTTAGGGTCTGGACTTTTCGCTAAATTTCTAGTTCTGCACTCCTCATGGGAGAGGGTATCTAACATGTGCAGAACCCTCATTCTGTACTTAAGATGCTGCACATTAATCCTTGCAACAGCCCTTCAGGAAAGACACCACTATCTGCATTTTACAGGTGAGAGAACAGAAGCTCAGAGAGGTTCAGAAGCCTGTCCCAGGCCACAGCTGGCGAGGAGATGCCACGAGCTGAAACAGTCTGGATCCTAAGGTTGTGCTCTCTCCACCAGGCCCAGGTGATTCTCAGAGTTTAGATCTGAGGATCGCGCGAGGCCTGGGTTCATGTCAGTTCCCTCACCTTAGGACATGTGAACCTGGCAGGAAGCTAATAAAAACATCACATATGAAAAAAGTGCTGTTTTCCACAAGCAGATATTACTGAGAATATAACCCTTTGCTTTGGTTGAATTACTTTTCCTGCCTTTTTCCCATTCTTTTTTTTTTTTTTTTTTGGCTGCACCTCGAGGCATGTGGGAATCTTAGTTTCCTGACCAGGGATTGAATCTGTGCTCTTCGCATTGGAAAGCAGATTTTTAATCACTGGAGCACCAAGGAAGTCCCTCTCATTCTTGTTTCTACTAATTTCCCCTGAAAAATAGCATGGGGACAGATAATAAAAAATTTCTGTTTCAACTCTGAATTCTCTTATACAGAACTTAATTTATTCTATATAATTCAAATAATATCTATAATAAAATAAAATTTCATTTATTTCATTGTAAACAAAATCATTAAAAATACAACTTTAATAAAAACATGAGCAGTAAAATTCATAAAATATACAAGACATGGGCTATGATAAACCTAGACAGCATATTAAAAAGCAGACATCACTTTGTTGAAAAAGGTCTGTATAATCAAAGCTATGGTTTTTCCAGTAGTCATGTATAGATGAGAGAGTTGGACCATAAAGAAGGCTGAGCGCCAAAGAATTGATGCTTTCAATTGTGGTGTTGGAGAAGACTCTTGAGAGTCCCCTGGACAGCAAAGAGATCAAACCAGTCAATCCTAAAGGAAATCAACCCTGAACATTCATTGGAAGGACTGATGCTGAAGCTCCAATACTTTGGCCACCTGATGCGAAGAGCTGACTCATTGGAAAAGACCCTGATGCTGGGAAAGATTGAGGGCAGGAGGAGAAGGGGGTGACAGAGGATGAGATGGTTGGATGGCATCACCGACTCAATGAACATGAGTTTGAGCAAACTCTGGGAGATAGTGAAGGACAGGGAAGCCTGGCACGGTGCAGTCTACGGGCTCACAAAGAGCTGGGCACAACTGAGTGACTGAACAATAAAATACAATATATAGTAAAATTTCATTTTATTTTACCTATAAAATTTTATCATATAAATTTTATTTTTATTTATATAAAATCAAGCATATGCATCAAATGACATAACTGAAGTGTTTAAAAATATAGAAAAGTGGGCTTCCCTGGTGGTCCACTGGATAAAAATTAGACTTGAAATGCAGGGGAAACCGCTTTGAGCCCTGACTTGGAAGGATCCCACAAGCCGTGCAGCAACTAAGTTCGTGTGCCAAACTACTGAGCCTGTGCTCCAGAGCCCAGGAGCCGCAACAACTGAGCCCACGTGCAGCAAGTACTAAAGCCTGTGTGCCCCAGAGCCTGCGCTCCACAAGAGAAACCACTGCGAACAAGCCTGCACGCCTCGGCTAGAGAGGAGCCCCCCCCCCCCAACTGGAGAAAACCCACGTGCAGCAATGAAGACCCAGCACAGCCAGAAAAATAAAATGAATAAATCTTTAAAAAATATATAGAAAGGCACTTATAAATGAACATTTGTTTACTTGTCTGTTCATTCCTGTGGCTCGTGGTAGGCACTCAATATTGATGATTTATCAATAGACTGACTTTACTTTCTTGAACTTCTCTATAGCGATCCACGGTTTATAATAACAATACAAACACAAGCTAACCCACTGTTAGCTAGGAGCTGCAGGAATAGAACATTGTTTATAAAAATTATGATACAAGAAAATAAGAGATGACCTTGGCCTGAAAAAGCAGCCAGAAAGGGCTGTGTGGGTCCCCACACTGAACCACGTATACGCTCACCTGGCTGCAGGTGTGTGCCTCGCAGGCTCTGCATCACCGTTTCGGGTCCAGTGGCCACGGATGCGCTGGACATGCCGTAGGCGGCCTCTGGGGTCTCTGTCCGCGGTGCTGACTTCAGCGTCATGGATGTGAAAGGGATGAGGAAGCGGTGGTTCACGGCCAGCGCCTGGGCCTCCTGCCTTAGCCGCTCCCTTTCCGGCTCCTCGAAGCTCTGCAGCCAGGCACTCAGCAGCTCCTTCAGGGTCAGGTAGCTCCAGAGACGTTCCAGGTGGTTGGGCTCCTCCTGGCCACGCCCCCTGGGCCTGGGGCTCTGCGGGACGTCGATCCCCACCTTCCGGGGCTCCACGGGCACGTCCTTCTTGAGCACCACAAACTTCTTACTGTTGCTGGCCGTGACCTCCACGTGCAGCCGGTCCATTGCCCTGTCCACCAGCTTCCCTGCGATTACGATCTCCGAGCCGTTGAAGTAGTTGGGGAACAGGGTCCTGGTGGCACGCTCCACCAAGCCGGGAGGATAATCCACACGGATGTCGGAGAGGAGCGGGGTCCTGATCTCATCGTAGAACCTGGGGAGGAGGAATGGAGGGGAGAATCAGGGCCTGCCCGGGCGGCAAGCAGGACAGGGCTTAGAGGAAACCATGGGCTGCTGGGGAGGCAGTTCTGATCTTAGAAGCAGCCAAGTCCAACATTCCACCCAGAATATCTCAGGCAGGAGGCCGTGCAGCAGAGGCTTGAATACCACTGGTGATGGGGAACTCACTGCCCCACAAGCTCCCTCGTCTCTTGTCCACTGATCTGAGGAGAACCAGGGAGCTCCTGGCAGTAAATCACCATTTTCCTTCCTGCAAGCTCCCCCCGCTGGTCTCACTTTTGCTTCCGGAGTAACACAGTGTGAATGAGGGTAATCCACCTTCAGTATTTCGATGCTGGAAGACACCGACCTTCAGACGGGTATAGACACTGCTGCATATTCCGTGAATATGCATACTCCTTCTTACCTAGCCTAATTAATCTTAACAAGTCTTCACAGAATATAATTTCAAGAATCCCTAACAGTCCTGCCAATACTTCACGTGGTTTTTCTCGTTAAATTCTATCATCCGGCCAGAATCCTCCTGTCACAGGTGAGAAGGCTGAGGCATAGAGGGTCTTAAGGCCTAAAGTCATAAGGCAGGGCCAGAATGTGAACCCAGATCAGCCTGATTTTAAGACGCATAGATCAGATTTGGGCTCCAGCCTCATGTCCAGGCCTGCTGAGCCTGCCCTCCCCACCCCAAGGACACAGGCAGACTTGGGGTCCAGCCTCACATCCAGGCCTCCCGCTGAGCCCGCCCCTGCCCTCCCCTCGCCCTGAGGACACAGGCAGACCACAGACCCGATGAGCTGGGCTCGGGCGTCGTGCTCTTCGTGGACTCGCCGCGTGAGCCCGCAGTTCTCCAGGGACAGCTTCTCCAGCAGCTTGAAGTCCACGTCGGCTCCGATGCCCACGGTGAAGATGCAGATCCGGCCCCGGGTGGCCTCCCGGGTGTTGTTGAGGATCTTAAGGGTGTGGGTCTCCCCGACGGTGGGCTTCCCGTCCGTCAGGAAGACCACGAGGGACACGCTACGGTCCTCGATGTCGTTGTGGGCCACATAGTCGTTGAGCAGCTGGATGCCCCTCTGCAGGGCCCCGTTGATGTCCGTGCCTGCGGGACACAGAACACGATGCTGGAGGCTCACTGCCTCCCTCACCTGGACACATCTTCACACCCCTCCCATGCACCTGCAGGAGTGACAGGTGGGGAGAGCAGCCCCCTGCACTCTCTCCAGGTCACACAGGCAGCCTAGAAACTCCGCAGATGCATAGGAATGGTGCAGAGTTATATAACCTCGTCCTGAAGGTGTCTGATGGGTGTCCCAGGTGGCTCAGTGGGTAAAGAATCCACCTGCACACTCTTTACAATAACCGGGACATGGAAGCAACCTAGATGTCCATCAGCAGACAAATGGATAAGAAAGCTGTGGTACATATACACCACGGAATATTACTCGGCCATTAAAAAGAATGCATTTGAATCAGTTCTAATGAGATGGATGAAACTGGAGCCTATTATACAGAGTGAAGTAAGAAAGAAAAACAGCAATACAGTATATTAACGCATATATATGGAATTTAGAAAGATGGTAACGATGACCCTATACATGAAACAGCAAAAGAGACACAGATGTAAAGAACAGACTTTTGGACTCTGTGGGAGAAGGCGAGGGTGGGATGATTTGAGAGAGTGGCACTGAAGCATGTATATTATAATATGTGAAACAGATCACCAGTCCAGGTTCGAGGCATGAGACAGGGTGCTCAGGGCTGGTGCACTGAGATGACCCTGAGGGGTGGGACAGGGAGGGAGGTGGGAGGGGGGTTCAGGATGGGGAACTCATGTATACCCATGGCTGATTCATGTCGGTGTATGGCAAAACCACTACAATATTGTAGAGTAATTAGCCTCCAATTAAAAAAAAAAAAAGAATGCAGGAGACATGGGTTCGATCCCTGAGTCAGGAAGATCCCCTGAAGGAGGAAATGGCAGCCCACTCCAGTATTCTTGCCTGGAGAATTCCATGGACAGAGGAGACTGGTGGGCTACAGTCCACGGGATCACAGAGTGCACACGAGGGCCTCTGATGGGGGCCTCAGCTTAGGTGTCTCCATTCCCTTAGCATGACCAATCTGCACCTCTTTTGGAGAATCGCTTTGAAAGGGCAGGAGGCTGTTGGGTGCAGGGACTTGGAGAAAGAAGCACCCCGGAGGGAAGCAGGGAGCACCGAGCGTGGAGGTGGGAATGTGGAGACCTTCGCGGGGATGCCCCGTGTGGCCTGGGGCTGGAGGACGAGGATTAGAGAGCTCACTCTTTTTTTTTTTTTTATTGCTGGTATCGCCTTTCCGGCTTCCTGCCTCTTCAGGGTCTCCCTTGTTCATAAGGACCCCACCAAGCGAAGGCTGTCCAGTTTACACCTCCCACCACCCCTGCCATTTCTAATTCAGACACGCTTGTCACTAGCAGCTCTGATTAAAGTCAGGGGACACTGTCTGCCGTGGATGCTGGACAGGTATTATGCTTGGGGTAGGGTGAGATGGGTGGCGGGTGGAAGTTAAATCTACCAGCCAATACGAGGCTTCTAGATTCTAAGAGTTTCATTCTGACAGCTGACGTGAACATCCATTTCCTTTTTCTGACCCCAGTGGTTATTTTTTTAAGTGCCCTTCTTGACAAACCAAATATTTCACTCATTTTAAGTACACAGTTAATGATTTTTAGTAAATGTATAAAGCTGTGTACCCATTACCACCATCCTGCCACCTGACTGGCGTGCTTTTTAATCTCCCTGCAAAATCTACTGTATTTGATTGAACCAGAAAATTTCCCCCGTTGCTTCACATCCTGCAGAATTTCTGGCTGAAAATATAGATGTCTGTGGCTGTGCAAACACATCACTAATTCGTTCTAAGATGCACACATGGTCCACACGGAAGGGGAACTTACAGCTGAGACAGCACGCAGCACTTCCCTGGGTTCACCCGCTTGCCTCTCTGAAAGCCTCACCTAGCTTCATTGCCTCTGAAGGTGTGGACATGGACCAGAAGGCAGGTGTTTATTTCCTCTTTGATCCAGAACTTAAGCGATGATGCCAAATCTCTCATTGCACTTTAAAGCCAGGGACAGCCCCAGGCAAAGGATGTGCTTAGCTTTTCTCACGCCAGGCACAGCAGGGCTTGGCATCGAATCTCTGTTAAGTTGAGGCATCTCCTGCACACTTAACAATGGGGGTGGGCAGCGGGGGCTGGGACTTCCCCGGTGGTCCAGAGGCTAAGTCTCCAGGCCCCCAAGGCAGGAGGCCCGCTTTAATCTCTGGTCAGCGATTTAGATCCCACATGCCAACACTAAGAGTTGGCATACCACAACTAAACAATGCCTCGTGATGTAAGTGAGTCCTGGTGCAGCCAAATAAAAACAAAAAATGAAAAAACAACGGGAGAGTTCCCAAGGAGAGTTGAGAGAGTCCCAACCATTCCACTGAGAGCTCCCCCAGGGATATTAAAGGACCACAGTGCACCAGCAAGAGGGTCTGTTTGGGTAAAAATGGCCGTGTGTGTGTGTGCTTAGTCGCTCAGTCGTGTTCAACTCTTTGCAAAACCTGCCAGTCTGTCCATGGGGATTCTCAGGCAAGAATGCTGGAGTGGGTTGCCATGCCCTCCCCGGGGTGGGGAGGGGGTCTTCCCAACCCAGGGACCGAACCCAGGTCTCCCACATTGCAGGCGGATCCTTTACCAGCTGAGCCACCAGGGAAGCCCCCACACGGCCATCTCGGACAGCTAGAGAAGACTTCCTGTGTGCGGCCACTGTTCTAAGCACTTTAAATATCTTAACTCATCCTAAAAAAAGTCCATTATATCCTCATTCTACAGATGAAGATAAGGAGGTAGAGTTAAATGCCTCATAGCTGGTGGGGTGGATTCAAATCCAGGCAGTCTGGCTTCAGAATCCATGCTCATCTCCTGATGAGGAGAGATTAATTTTCTGTTCCTCTGCAGAGGTTGGGTCAATGAACAGCTGAGACCAAAAAAAATAAAAATAAAAAAGGAAACCAGTGTGGTTTCTAAGGTTTAGATTCCAAAAGGGCATAACACGCATTATCTGTTTTCTAAAGCTTTATCCTGCTCCCCTCTACACACACATAGCATTCTAATAGTAAGAAGCATCTGAATAAACTCATTTTAATGCATATTCTTTAAGTAGATACTGTATGTCAGGAGCTATGCCAAGTTGTTGCTCAGTCACTAAGTCGTGTCCAACTCTTTGCAATCCCATGGACTGCAGCACACCAGGCTTCCCTGTCCTTCACCATCTCCTGAAGTTTGCTCAAACTCATGTCCTTTGAGTCAGTGATGCCATCCACCATATGATCCTATTGTTCCCTTCTCCTCCCACCTTCAATCTTTCCCAGCATCAGGGTCTTTTCCATTGATTTGGCTCCAGGAACTACAGGCTAGACAAAGATGAAGGGAAGTCTCTTTCCTCAGAGACTTCCCAACTTCCTTCCGAGGATGATCACTAAAATATTAACTCTAAACTTTCATTTCTCGCTTCAAACAGTAAAACAATTCCTAGATCACACTGTTGTGGAAACTGTTAGGAAATCCCATTGTATCCATAAATCAAAATTCCATTCACACAAGATCAAGTTCCAAAGTTCATCTGGGAAACCAGAGCTGTGCCTTGGACGGAAAATAACCAACATATGAGTGATGAGAAACTCAGATGGAAGAGGATGGACAGAACTGGGTGTTTTATGTCTCCAGATCGCAAAAGCAGAATCACCTGAATCCCCCAGGAGACAGTGTCTCTCCGGGCCTTTAGGAAGGATGGTGAAGGTCCAGTAAACATGCCAATACTGAGCTTCCACCAGGCGCCCACTGTCCTCAGGACAAGTTGACAGCGGGAGTAAGATCTGGGTCCAGGGTTGACGGCATTGACAGCCAGCACAGCTGTTAACACACTGTCCTGGGTCTCAGATCATCTCAGAGCTCTTTCTGGCCTTTCCCCTCATCTGCGTCCTTACCTAGGGACTACCCCCAGATGAGGGTGCCAAGGCTCCATCACCTTTCCACCTAGAGCATCTCCCAGGCCACCTGTAGTCCAGGAGGACCAACAGCTCAGGGGGGAGGCTCCATCCGCTGCCTTAAGGTTCTCACACTCAAACACACAAAACACTGAATCAGCCATTTGGCTTTCACTCCTGGCCCTGAAAACCGATTTACAAAAAGAGCTGCATTGTTTGGGATCTGTGAGATAAACCAGGAAAGGCTCCAAAACCTATCAGGTATTTCCCCTGTAACTTATTTGACCATCTTAGTTCAGTGCCCAGAAAAGGAGAAGCAAGCTCCTGGGGAAAGTGCCCACCTGTTATCTCCTTTCCTGTGAGCAGCGTCAACTTTCAAATCCCTGTACCGCGTCTCAGCAAACAGGCAAAGCAGGACGTACTCACCTCCGCTCGGCGACATGTGGTGGATGTAGACTTTGCCATCTCTGATGCTGTTGGGGGTAACTGACACCAAATGGTCCTTCCACACTTTGATCCGGTTGGAAAACCCAACGATATTGAAATGGTCCTGGGGTCGCAGGTCATGCAGAATTGTGAAAAGGGCATCCTTGGTCTAGGCAAACACAAAAGCAAGGCCAGTCATGTCCCACTGCATGAGTCTACACATGCCCTGGCTTGGAAACTGCACGCTGGGGACAGTCCCAGGGTTATAATAGAGTGCCCACTCTGTAAAGGGACTTGGATAAATGTCAATATCACCTAGCCAGGGGGGGAAAAAAAAAAAAAAACGGCTCAGTGGGAAAGAATTTGCCTGCAATGCAGGAGACTTGAGTTTGATCCCTGGATTAGGAAGATCCCCTGGAAGAAGAAACGGCAACCCACTCCAGTATTCTTGCTTTGAGAATCCCATGGACAGAGGAGCCTGGCGGACTACGATTCACTGGGTCACAAATGAGTCGGACAAGACTGGGCAGCTAAACAACAACATGCTACAACTTCATATAAGACACGAATGTTTTTCGTATACGAAATGTTCCGTCTGCTCTGATCCACATACATCAAGCCTCAAGTCTCTAGAACTTCATGACTGCTGTTCTCGAGAACTGGAGTGTCCTTCCCAGCTGCCTTATGCCCCTGTTTCATCTGACAAGCCCTTAGTCATTCTTCAAAACCCAGCCAATGTGCTATATTCTGTATTTGAAACATTTTCTAGCTCCTCTAAAGAGAGCGGACCTTCTCTCCTCTGGGCTAGCACTGCCCTCAACGTACTTATAGAGTAACGTGCATCACTCGTCACGACTGCAGTCTGCTCTCTGTCTCTTTCCCTTCCTCCAGTGAAGGCAGGTTCCATCTTTTTTTTTTTTTTTTTTTTGGCTGTACTGGGTCTTCGTTGTGGCGCTTGGGCTTTCTCTAGTTGAGGAGCAAGGACCTGGTTGCCCTGAAGCACGTGGGATCCCAGTTCCCTGAACAGGGACTGAACATGTGCCCCTTGCATTGGCAGGTGGACTCTTATCCACTGGACCACCAGGGACGTCCCTCTGTCTATTTTGTTATCTCCCAGAGCAGAGAACTCCTGACACGCACTAGAGAGAAGTTCAGAGGATGAAAGAACATGAGGATGATTCGTGAATTACAGAGGAAGGGTACGAATCAGAACTACCACTGGGTTTTAAGAGAGAATGAAGCAGCGTGGGCTGGAGTGACGTGAGAAGGCATTTCAGAGAACAGAGGGGATCTGAGGATGAGGCCGGAAGGACCTGGGTAACTTGAAATACAAGGGAGGACATCCTGGAAAGAAGCCAAGAAGGTCATATGTTACCACACGTAACACAGATTGCTAGTGGGAATTTGCTGTATCCAACACAGGGAACCCAAAGCCGGTCCCCTGGGACAACTGAGAAGGGTGATGGGGTGGGAGGTGGGCTCAAGAGGGAGGGGACGTGCTTCCGGCCGATCCATGTGGATGCACAGCAGAAACCATCACAACATTGCAATCACCGTCCGATTAAAAACAAAATAAAATTTAAATAAATATTTTAAAACCATTACCATTACTTTGCCAACAAAGGTCCATCTAGTCAAGGCTATGGCTTTTCCAGTAGTCATGTATGGATGTGAGAGTTGGACTGTGAAGAAGGCCGAGCGCCGAAGAATTGATGCTTTTGAACTGTGGTGTTGGAGAAGACTCTTGAGAGTCCCTTGGACTGCAAGGAGATCCAACCAGTCCATCCTAACGGAAATCAGTCCTGGGTGTTCTTTGGAAGGACTGATGCTGAAGCTGAAACTCCAGTACTTGGGCCACCTCATGCAAAGAGTTGACTCATTGGAAAAGACCCTGATGCTGGGAGGGACTGGGGGCAGGAGGAGAAGGGGATGACAGAGGATGAGATGGCTGGATGGCATCACCGACTCGATGGACGTGAGTCTGAGTGAACTCCAGGAGTTGGTGATGGACAGGGAGGCCTGCCGTGCTGCGATTCATGGGGTCGCAGAGAGTCGGACACGACTGAGCGACTGAACTGAACTGAGCACTGTACACCTTAAACTTACAGCGCTGTGTATCAACTGTACCTCAGTACAACTCGGGGGACATCAAGGGACAAAAAAAACCAGCCCCCTTCTCTGAGATGCTCTTTCACGTGACACACACACATCTTTTCTGGCACTCATGACACGGCAGTGTTGTTATTTCTCCCAGCCCTTCCCCTTGCCAGGACCTCTGCGTCTGCCGTTCCCTGTGATGATGCTCTGTCCCACAGTCGGCATGCCTGCTGCCCCCTCCTCGTCCTTCGGTTCTGGGTTCACTCACTCCTCTGCCCTTTCAAGCCGGTACCCTGGCCCCTGCCTTCCCAGCGCTGATAGAGAGAATGCGATGACATATTTGTGCATTTACTGGACGGTCCAACTCAGCCCCGTGTCTCCGAGTGTAGGAGCTTTTTCTGTTCCGTCACTCTTGGGTCATACCCAGCTGGGCCTGCCCGCATGGCAGATTCTTGAAACAGGCTTGCAGAAAAAAGTGAGTGCTGGGAATACTGTCCATCTGTGACACCAGACTCCTCAAAACAGCTGTCCCCTTGTTTCCTCCCTGCCCTCCCAACACAACAGTTGGCACATTGTGGGCTGTCAGTAAATAGCTGCTGAATGAGCAATTGAGAGAAAAAGAGGGAGAGAGAGAGAGGGAGAATTCTACTAAGTGAATACGAAGGGAGGAGAGACACAGCCCCCACCCTTGAGAAGCTAAGACAGAACATTGAGAAGGGTGATATGCACGAAACACGGCTGAATGACGGACAGCATTAAAGCAAGAATGAACAGATCAGATAGCGACAATGAACAGATGCGGGTGGAGGGCCCTGAGCGCGCTGCTGACGGAACTCCGGGAAGCTGGCCCCACCTTGACCCCTCACCCTTCCACCCGCTCAGAGCCAGCACGACCCCAGCGAGAGCAAAGACGGGCTCAGCATCGCTCCCCATCCGACAGGCTGGACCTCTGGGAAGCCTGAAGGTCCACAGCTGGGCGGTGACAGACAGGACCGGCAAGCCGAGGCAGTCCCGGGGACAGCACAGTCGGGGGCCCGCTGCTAAGGCAGCCACTTGGACATGTTCCCGCTGCTGGGGCTCAGAGCTGGCAGGGCCCCCCAGGGTTCAGGCTGGGGCATGGGGAATCTCCTCAGAAGGCTGCTGTTTGTTTAGCGGCTGTCATCCCTAGGGATCCTTAAATAGCGAGCTCAAGCCCTCGAGAGGGGCTGGCCTGGCTTCTTGGCTGCTGTTTCCCCCCCCTCGTAAAGGATTCTCTGCTTTAGGAGCAGTCCTTCAAGTCTCTCCACCCTCCTCCCCTGAGCTCAGCAATGAAGGGCTTCTGATGACCGTGTAAGGCCACAGCTCTGACTTGTCCTCAGGAGCACTGGGGCAGGCAGGCAGGCCCACGGGCTCCCGGGAGTTCCACTTCCAGTTGCCTCGGGACCTTTGCACTGGTCTCCAGGTCCTTATTCCAAGGGGCGGGGGCGGACACTGCCTGGAGCCACCGCCGCCCATTAACCCTTCCTGAGCTCGGACCCGCGCGGTCTGGGGAGCTCTGCGTTCTGCAGAAGGCTGAAAAGGCAGGAGGAAGGTGTTTGCCAAGACAGAAGAGAGAATGTGAGGTGGCTTCAGCTGGTGTTTCTGCACCCTGCGTTTATATGCTACAGACAGACAGAAACCTAGGCAGGCTTTTCCCAAGAGTACACCCTAAAGACCAAGGTAAGCACATTCTAGAAAGATCAGAGGAAGCCCAGAAAGATAAGAATGGATGGTGCAAGCTGGTTCAAAGGCCTGAGCTACCCTGGAGGCACTGACTGGTCATATCCACTCCTTGGTGACCCCAAAGGGCACTTGGCAAACACCAGCCTCTACATGTCACCAGAAGGGCTCCTTACGATGTTCCAAGTTGTGTCTGAACTGAAGGAAGGTACGAAAGGTACACAAATACAATGGAGAGAGGAAAAGGAAATACTTCTCATTATTCAGATAGTAAAGAAGCACCCTGGCCTGCAGGAAGCATTCAGACAAGATTCCCTTTAATCCGAGCCTTGTAGAAACAAAGAGAATAGGGATGACTGGCTCCTTGAAACAGTTCCGTAGTGAGGAATCCTTCTGCTTGTAGGTACCTCCCTTGGGTTAAAAGGAGGGGGGAAAAGTATTTCCTCTGAAAACAATGTCTTAGAAGTTAATTCCAGCTCTGCCTCTGGTTTATTATTAAGTAAGCCTTTTCATCTCTGTCCACTTAAGTTCTTTCAGAAGCAAGGAGAATGTAAATAAACAAAGAGGAGCTCTTGGTTTCAGATTCTCTGTTCATCCAACTTGGCTGGTGATGGTCCCTCTTGGTCTAGCGGGTCTTCAGGGAAGGGAACTGTGCACCCTTTCCTGGTGGTGTCTGTCAGGGAAGGGGCAGGGCTGGGCCCCGGGAGGTGCAGCCCCTTTTACATGCTTACTGTCCCCTTGTTAGGGCTGCTCCCGGGGCGGGGAGTTTCTGAGAACTGCTCTGTCTGGCGGGCTTAGAGCCCCTGTGTTAAGCCAGCCTACAGACAAGATGGACCTTCCTTTCCCTTCCCTACAAAACTGAGCCCGAGCAGCTGCAGGCTCTTGGCTCAGCCCTCGAGGGGGTGAGTGTTCCAACTACACACGCTTTGAACCACTCACTCTGAGACGTTCCCCAAGGAGAGAAGACCCTTAGGGTGACCCATCAGTGGAACCCATGGAAAACCCAGCTGCCCACCCACTCCATCGGGGTCCCTGCTGCCTCTCCTCAAATCTTTCTGTGTCCCCGCCGAACCACCCGCACCAGCAACCAAGTCTGACACAAAAGGTTTTTGTACCCCAGTCCCTGGGTCGTTACGAGCCCATGACATCATAGAGGAAGTCCAAGGTCAAGGGTCTTAGACACCAGACATGCCAAACTTTCAGCAGAACGGCCCTGCTGTGCTCCAAAGCAGTCCTCGCGCTCACCCCATTCTAAAATGTTTGCTGAGGAGCTGACATTTTCCCTTTCCACACATTGCTTCTGGATGAACCCAAGAGAAAATCCTCTGTGAGTCCTCTCATCAAAAGCAAAAGAAAGCTAAGAACTTCTAAAAGTCCAGCTCGAGCCAAGACAGAATTGTGCCCAACAGAGAAGTACCCTAGAACGCCCTCAGTTTCTGAGAGGTAATACGGGGATGTGGAATACACCCATCGGCAACTGGACACAAGCGGGCCTTCTCCCTTCTCAGGCGGGTGGAGACAAGGGGCCCGGGCGCGGACCACAAAGAGGTGTGTGACTGGCCTCCCGTGCGGTGCAGTCCCTCTTGCGGCCAGCAGGGGGAGCGCTCTACCCCCAGGACTGCCAATGGAGTCCCGCTACGGGAAGGACAGACAGAAAGAGTCTGCGATCCCATCAAAGTTTGCAACGTCAGGCCCTCCTTGCAACCTCAAACTACCCATCTAAGCCGTCACTGAGAAGGATGGAGATGTCCAGCACCTCGGCCTCTCTCTGCGCCCTCCACAGACATTCACCCACGTCACCCTGCAGGCACCGTTGCGGCTAAAACCAGAGCAGCCATTCTGAGCGGGCCCTGGGCGCCGATGATGCTTCAGTGGGAGCATTCCAAGACCGTGGCATTTCAAGGGCACAAACATGGATTCCATAAAAGGCAACACAACTGTGCTTGGACACGCTACAGGTTTGAAGTTTTTTGAAATCATATCCAGACTGACCCACCAAGTAATTTTTTTTTTTAATTCCATCTTTACCAGCAAGGCAATAAATTGAGTGAGAAAGACCATTTCTCCATAATGTATTCATGTCTATATCATTGTTTTCCAGAAAAATCTAGCAACAGATTGGTTTCAAAGAACCTCAAACATTAAAAAATATCACCCTACCGATGACAAAGTAAGCACAGTTCAAGAGGTTATACAGACTCATAAAGAAAAACATGGATTGCACAAAGCCTGGTGCCCACTGTCGCCTGTGTCATGAATGACTCCCAAAGTGAACCACATTATATAATTTATTCAAAAATAAAAAATGAAACCTGTAATACAAGAAACATAAAACATCAAAAGGTGTCTATGTTCAATACAAGGAGCTGGTTGCAAAAAACAAAAACTATTTTTCTACTGGCCAAAGGGTTCTTTTTAGAGAAACAGCAGAAATTCAGAAGCTTTCTTTACATCATTGGAAAATTGGGGCTAGAAGTCATCAGATCTTCCAATATTTTAAAACAGTTTGCATGCACCCTTATAGAAGAAAGTGAAGACGAACTTAAGAGCCTCTTGATGAAAGTGAAAGAGGAGAGTGAAAAAGCTGACTTAAAACTCAGCATTCAAAACATAAAGATCATGGCATCCCGTCCCATCACTTTGTGGCAATTGGATGGGGAAACAATGGAAACAGTAACAGATTTGGGGGGGTGGGGCTCCAAAATCACTGTAGATTGTGACTGCAGCCATGAAATTAAAAGACACTTGCTTCATGAAAAAAAAAAAGCTATGACCAACCTAGACAGCATATTAAAAAGTAGAGACATTACTTTGCCGACAAAGGTCCATCCAGTCAAAGCTATGGTTTTTCCAGTAGTCATGTATGGATGTCAGAGTTGGACTATAAAGAAAGCTGAGCGCCAAAGAATTGATGCTTTTGAACTGTGGTGTTGGAGACGACTCTTGAGAGTCCCTTGGATGGCAAGATCAAACAAGTCCATCCTAAAGGAAATCAGTCCTGAATATTCATTGGAAGGACTGATGCTGAAGCTGAAACTTCAATACTTTGGCCACCTGATGCGATGAACTGATTCCTTAGAAAAGACCCTGATGCTGGGAAAGACTGAAGACAGGAGGAGAAGGGGAGGACAGAGGATGAGATGATTGGATTGTTGGATGTCCACCGACTCTATGGACATGAGTTTGAGCAGGCTCCAGGAGTTGGTGATGGACAGGGAGGCCTGGTGTGCTGCAGTCCATGGGGTTGCAAAGAGTCGGACACGACTGAGCAACTGAACTGAACTGAACTGTGCGTGTGTGTGTGCTAAGTTGCTTCAATTGTGTCCAGCTCTTTGTGATCCCACGGACTGTAACCTACCAGGCTCCTCTGTCCATGGGATTCTTCAGGCAAGAATACTGGAGTGGGTTGCCATGCCCTTCTCTGGGGGATCTTCCCGACCCAGGGATCGAACCTGTGTTTCTTACATCTTCTGCATTTGCAGGAGGGTTCTTTACCACTACTGCCAGCTGGTAAGCCCTAAAACAGTTTGCTGCTGCTGCTGCTGCTAAGTCACTTCAGTCGTGTCCGACTGTGTGACCCCAGAGACGGCAGCCCACCAGGCTCCCCCATCCCTGGGATTCTCCAGGAAAGAACAATGGAGTGGGTTGCCATTTCCTTCTCCAGTGCATGAAAGTGAAAAGTGAAAGTGAAGTCGCTCAGTTGTGTCCGACTCCTAGCGACACCATGGACTGCAGCCTCCCAGGCTCCTCCATCCATGGGATTTTCCAGGCAAGAGTACTGGAGTGGGGTGCCACTGCCTTCTCCCCTTAAACAGTTTAGTAAATACTAAACAGTAACTTGAAATTTCACCTAGAAGGAAATAGAAAGTAATAGTATTTATTAGGTCTCTACACTGTTCAAACTGTCACAAAGAGCATTATTTTTGAAATTAAACAAAATCATAGGGCTCCTGTATTTTAAAATACATTATTATAAGCTATTATAATTTTATTTATTGTTTGAATTCTAATTTCAAATGCTCCTTCAATGCAGTACTGTGCTAGATTATTACTCTAGTTCTGATCACCCAATCTGTGCAAAACTAATATTAACTGGGTGCTGCTTCATAGCGAGAGAAAAGCACTGCTCTAGTACAAATTCAGATCTAAATGCCAGCATTGGGACTTTCCTGGCAGTGCAGTGGTTAAGACTGCACTTCCACTGCCAGGGACTCAGGTTCTATCCCTGGTCGGGGAACTAGGATCCCACATGCTGTGTGGAGAGTCCAAAATAAATAAATAAAATACTGTAGATTTCAGTGGCACACACACAAAAATGCAAGTAATACTTTAGGACTGGTTCCAAAAGAGAATAATTTCTAACTAAATTTTGGCTAAATAAAAAAGTCTGAATATATTTAGACATTAGAGCATCTTTTGCAATATAAACATAAGTATATTTTATTAGTCTTTGTGTTTGGATTAATGTTAATTCTAACTAGAGAAGCAAAGTCTCTCTCATATGAAGGCTCTGGTTATTGTTACAATCTATCACCAAATGTTTTGACTTTGCTCTGACAAATGTACCAAGTATTTATCTAATAATGTCATGGTACATGTTTGTAAAAAGTTCTTTGCCAACAATGTTTCTTTGATTCTTTATCATGTATTAAGGACATCTATTTCTCTTGCTTGCACACACAGCTCTTCAGCATGGGAGGATCACACAGGAAAATAGAGGGGCTTCCTTGGCGGTCTGGAGGTTAGGGGTCCACCTCTAACCTCCTTATTATAAAAATATTAAAAATATATTCTCCTGCTTTCACTGCAGGAGACATAGGTTCGTTCCCTACTAAGATCCCGCATGCCGAGGGATGGCCAAAACAAGAATGTTCTCGGTCTCCCTTCTTGCCCCATCCACTGAATTAATTTCTGAAAGACTCAATCACTCTCCCCTCCCCTAGGAAGCCCTGGTTGCCCCTGCTCCACCCTGAAAAATCTGACCAGCACCCGTTTCTCTGTGACCGGATCCTACATTCACTTCTATGACAGGGAGCACCTTGCTTACAGTTTCCTCCATGACTTGTTCTTTTTCTCTGGACCGCTTGGGAAAAAAGGTTCTGTCTTGCTTATCTTTGTATCCCCACACCTTGTACCTCTCCCACAGTGCATAATCAATGTGACGTTCAATTTTGGAGAATTGGAAGTCCGGAGTCAAAGCCCAGATGCCAGCCTGGGCGAGCATGGGGTCCTAAGCAAGAGAGCGAGGTGGCTGTGACGTCAGGCCCGGGCAGCTCTTAGGAACTACACCCCCTTTGCAGCTTCCAGCAGCCACCAAACAGCTGCAGTCCAACAATAACACTCGCAGGCACTCTGATAACCGCTTCCACATTTCTCATCTCAGTCAATCCTCTTTGACCGACAGAGGTTATCTCCTTTTGACTTGTAGCCTAAACTTCTAGCCCTTTACAGAGAAAGGTGGCTGATGGCAATGCCCACTGGAGAAACTTAAGGGCAAGGTCAGGACACCTGGAAGGGCAAGTAAGGCTCTTGGTTATGGGAGGCCCATGCTTCCAGACGCCTTCTGCCAGGCCTGCACTCTGAACAGACAATGCAAGAGAACTCAAAGCTCTGTGTTGTTCATTTTCTCCTCCCACGATCACCACACAGTGCCTTCATTTAGAGATCCGCAAAACTCACTTTTATTTTCACCTGCGCTGGTTCGCTGCTGTGTGTGGGCTTTCTCCAGCTGCAGCCAGAGGGGGCTGCTCTCTGGTTGAGGTGCACGGGCTGCTTGCTGCTGTGGTTTCTCCTGTTGCAGGGCTCAGGCTCTAGAGCTTGGCTCAACAGTTGTGGCTCATGGGCTCAGCTGCTCCACAACATGTGGGTTCCTCCCCGACCAGGGATCGAACCCGTGTCCCCTGCATTGGCAGGCAGATTCTTTACCACCGAGCCACCAGGGAAATTCCCCTCAAAAGTTTTTAAACATGACCTCATTTGGCTCAGTCTTCACTGTTTCAACATTTTTTTAAAATGTGCTCAGTTGTGTCCGACTCTTTGTGACCCACGGACTATAGCCCGCCAGGCTCCTCTATCCATGGGGATTCTCCAAGCCAGAATACTGGAGTGGATAGCTGTTCCCCTCTCCAGGGGATCCTCCCAACCCAGGGATCAAACCCAGGTCTCCTGCATTGCTGGCGGATTCTTTACCAGCTGAGCCACGAGGGAAGCCCAAGAATACGGGAGTGGGTAGCCTATCCCTTCTCCAAGGGATCTTCCCAACCCAGGAATCGAACCAGGGTCTCCTACATTGCAGGTGGATTCTTTACCAGCTACCAGGGAAGCCCTTTTTAAAAACGGGTACCTCCAAAGTATTTAAAATTTTCTTTATGATTTTGTTGAAGAGCAAAAAAATTTTTTGAAACAAAATGTCCAAGTTTTCATGAGTGGCCCAGGGTAAAAATATTTTGCCCTTTGTCCATCATTTCTTTTCTCATTTTTCTGAGTTTGAGCCAAGACACCAGATTCCCCTGCTGCCTTCTGTCCATGGCCCCAAGGCCCAGACTTTTGTTTTGCAATGTATTTCTAAGATGCATGCTTGCTAGAGGTATGGTTTGGACAAGGGCAGCTCAGGGGATGAGAATAAATAGTATTTATCAACTGAAACAGTATTTCTAGCCAGCACCAATTAGCCGTCACTATAGGCCAGGAGCCCACCAGCCATGGCCTGGCGGCCAAATCCAGGCTGCTCCCTGCTTTTAATAAGTGTTGTTTTATGGGAACAGGACACACCCATGTCTCTGCACGTTGCAGCAGCCGCCTTTGTGCTACAACAGCAGGGTTGAGTCATCACGACAGAGACCTTCCAGGCTGCAAAGCTTAACATATTCACTGACCTGTCATTTTTTAGAAAATGTTTGCTGACCCCTGTCCTGGAAAACTGCAAAGAGGGAAGCTGGACACTGTGTTATGAACTGAAGCTATGCTTTCAGAGGCAGGAGGATCCAAACCTTATATCGTCCATTTTTCATCTGCAAGACAGCCACACAGTGCCTGCTCCTGAGGCTCTACAAGTTTCTTAGACGAGATCTCCTTTGGCATGTGTGCTTGCCTCCCTCCTTTTCTGCAGCCCTGCCTGCATTTGTGCAGGGAGTTCTCTCTCCCAACCATGTCACCAGCGGTGTGCAGCATTTAAGAGATCTCCTCACTTGGCTTAAGAACAGGTACTATAGCGACTTCCCTGGTGGTCCAGTGGCTACGACTCTGTGCTCCCAATGCAGAGGGCTCGAGTTTGATCCCTGGTCAGGGAACTAGACCCCACAGGCCACAACTAAGAGTTCACACGCTGCAACTAAAGATCCCATGTGCCACAGCTAAGATTCAGCACAGCCAAATCAACAAATAAAAGGAACAGGTACAATAAAGAAAATAAACAATAAGGACAGGGAACTACACTGGATATTTCATAATACCCTTAAAGGCAAAAGAATCTGAGGAAAGATATACATGTGTATATGTGCATTTGTGCACGCACGTGTGCTCAGTAACTCAGTCGTGTCCAGCTCTTTGCAACCCCATGGGTTGTAGTTCACCAGGCTCCTCTGTCCATGGGATTCTCCAGGCAAGAATACTGGAGTGGGTTGCCATTCCCTTCTCCAGTGTACGTGTGGAGGTGTGTGTATAACTGAACTACTTTGCTGTACATTTGAAACTAACACAACGTTGCAAATGAACTATAATTTATAAAAAGAAGACAGGAAGAGGACAGGTAAAGCTTAAAAGCTTGAGAGCTGGTCTGAGGTTATATCTGATAATGCAGTGAAGAGCTTCAGAGTGGGGTGGACTGAGCTCGACTCCAAACTTTTCTACTTGAAACTTGATGTATTTCAGTGCACTATTATCACCTTTCTGCCCCTCACCATCTCATCTGTGAAGCAGGGATAACCATGACTATTCCGCTGGCTGGCAGCTGAAATGAACAGATGTTTGCAAAACGCTTAGAGTGCGGGGTATGCGCTGGTCACTCAGGGGCTAAAGCTACCATGCCTTTAAAAGTTACATTTCATAATTTATGGGCTCGTGGGTTTTTCGGCAAAAATCATTACCAGGTACAGTGCTAGGAGCTGGAAATGTGTACTTTAATGATCAAAACCAAGTTGGTTCCCAAATTCATGGAGCTCATGGACTACTTGCCTGTAAGGTTACACATCCAGTTCAGTTCAGTTCAGTCGCTCAGTCGCAAATAGCACTTGGAAGCCCAATCTTGCACAGGGAAGTAGAAAGTGAGGTTTTCGAGGGTGAAGTAAGCCCACGAAGGAAGTACAAATGAAATTCAGATGCTGGTTCTCTAATCCACTAGCTCACATTTGCCCTCATTTTAGTTTGAGAATTACAGATAAGAAACACTGCGCTTGAACTGGGAGATTGGGGTTGGTAGATGCAAGCTATTACATTTAGAATGGATAAACAACAAGGTCCTACTGTATAGCACAGGGAACTATAGTCAATATCCTGTGATAAACCATGATGAAAAGAATATAAGAAAGGTCTGCATGTGTGTAACCGAGTTGCTTTGCCGTAGAGCAGAGACTGGCACAACACTGTAAATCACCTATGCTTCAGTATAAAAGGAATCCCTATGCTTGTTCTTTAGCCTCTAAAACTGTTGACTAAATTAAGCAGAAAAAGGATGCCAAGCTTCCAAAGCCACACTGGAGTTGAGGATTGGCACTGAATGGCACCGGTTACAGGAACAAACCCGGGAAGAGGGCCGCAGAAAGTTGCATCACTGAAGACATCTGGAAACTGATATATTAGCCACTGCTTGGCCACCAAGGCGGGTCCCTTAGCCAACAGCAAATGCTAGGGCAAAAGTGATAGAAATTATACTGAATGTCCCAAGTGCTCAGTCGTGTCTGACTCTTTGAAACCCTATGGACTGTAGCCCGCCAGGCTCCTCTGTCCGTGGGATTTCCCAGGCAAGAATACTGGAGTGGGTTGCCATTTCCTACCCCAGGGGATCTTCCCAATCCAATGATTGAACCTGCACTCTTGTGTCTCCTGCATTACAGGTGGATTCTTTACCTGCTGAGCCATCGGAGAAATTATAGAGATTAGGGGAAAGAGAAAATAATGTCTAGACCCTGTCAATGGAAACTGTATTTAATAGACATCTATTAGCTGGGGGAAATTTCAATAACCTCAGATATGCAGATGACACCCCCCCTCAATGGCAGAAAACAAAGAGGAAATAAAGTGCCTCTTGATAAAAGTGAAAGAGGAGAGTGAAAAAGTTGGCTTAAAACTCAACATTCAAAAAACTAAGATCATGGCATCCAGTCCATCACTTCATGGCAAATAGATGGGGAAACAATGGAAACAGTGACAGATTTTATTTTCTTGGGCTGACGGTGACTGAAGCCATGAAATTAAAAGACGCTTGTTCCTTGGAAGAAAACCTATGACAAACCTGGGCAGCGTATTAAAAAGCAGAGACATCACTTAAAGGTCCATCTAGTCAAAGCTATGGTTTTCCAGTAGTCATGTATGGATATGAGAGTTGGACCATAAAGAAGGCTGAGCGCCAAAGAATTGATGCTTTCAAATTGTGGTGTTGGAGAAGACTCTTGAGAGTCCCTTGGACGGCAAGGAGATCAAACCAGTCAATCCTAAAGGAAATCAACCCTGAATATTCATTGGAAAGACTGACGCTGAAGGTGAAGTTTCAATACTTTGGCCACCTGATGCAAAGAACTGAGTCGTTGGAAAAGACCCTGATGCTGGGAAAGATTGAAGGCGGGAAGAGAAGGGGACAACAGAGGATGAGATGGTTGGATGGCATTACCGAGTCAACGGATAGGAGTTTGAGCAAGCTCTGGGAGCTGGTGATGGACAGGGAGGCCTGGCGTGCCATGGGGTCACAAAGAGTCAGAAGTGACTGAGAGGCTGAACAGCAAGAAGCCTTCACACTCCAAAGGACACATATGTTTGCCCCCTGCTCACCATGTTTTTGTTTCTCTTCAGATCCCCTGTCTCACTAAGTTTTACAAACTCAAGCTGGGAGGCAGAAACCCTGCCTGACTCAGCAGAAGAGAAAGTGGAGAGAACACAGAGCCGAGTCCGGCATTGATGACTGTAGCGTAGGCTGAAGCTGCCCCCAGGCTGGTGAAGTCCTGGCTTCCAGGCTCACATTCCTACCAGGATCAGGACAGAACCAGAAGATGCCAAAAGCCCACAGCTTTGGTTGCTCCCGGGTACTGACAGACCCTTGGGTAAGGACACATTTTCAGGGGACTTCCCAGATAGTCCAGTGGTAAAGAATCTGCCTTCCAATGTAGGGGATGCTGGTTCAACCCCTGCTCGGGGAACTAAGATCCCACATGCCATGGGGCAAGCAAGGCCCTGTGTCACAGCTAAGATCTGATGCAACCAAATACATTTTTTTAATTGAAAAAAAAAAACCACATTTTCAACTCAAATGATCCTTACAATTCCTTATAGATCAATTGTTCAAGTACTTACTCAGTAGCAACTATGTGCCTGAGATTCTGATAACTACAGTGAAACATCTCAGGCCCATCCCGAAAGGAGCCAAGAACATTTGGATAAGAACGCAAGAAAGACACTTCGTGGTCTTCACAGCATTCAAGGGACCCATTCCAAATGTCTGGTGTTGCCAAGCCCGTAGACACATCACCAAAGCCTTTTGCTTGGGGCAAATTTTCCTCTTCACCAGGGAACGTGATACTGTGTACAGACTCCACTGAGAGCCAGCTAAGCTGCTCACTCAGGGCTGTGGCCTTAGAGAAGCTGAGAGCTGCTTAAAGACTCGGTGGTTTTCAAAACCACTTAAGGTAGCCACAGGCTTTAGAAATTTCCTGGAGGCTTCTGATGTGTTTGGCTGGTCTAAGGCGGTTCTCCTTGGAAAGAGGCCATGCGGTGGTTTAAAAGCCAGCAAGACTGCAGGCCAGATGCTCAGCGCCTAGCAAGGAATGGAGTTTCCTACCCAGGAATGAAGCCCCACTGCAGTGTTCTTGCCTGGAAAATGCCATGGACAGAGGAGCCTGGTAGGCTACAGTCCACGGGGTGGCAAAGAGTCAGACACGACTTAGTGACTAAACAACACCGAATCCAAGAACGAAGGGAGAGGGGAGGATAACAAATAGGGTGACATCTATCCTTCCTCTGCTCTTGGCAAGGAAATCCCTCCTCCTGAGATGCAGCCTTTGCCATGGAGTCTTGAAACGTCAAGGCACTGACCTTGTAGGCACCTGCACGCCTATCACTGCACACGAGGAGGCTGCCTCATCACTGTGTTACTCGCCCTGAGACCCCATAGTATCTTGGTTTGATTCATGGCCTTCAGGGTCAGACCTGGCTTGAAAGCCTGGCCCTGCCATGTACTAGCTGTTATCTGCTCCTGCAAAGCGCCAGTCTCTCCATCAGTAAAATGGGGATGACAGCTAAATTATTATAAAGATTAAATATCCCTTAATTCAACAATCCATGTAATACCCTTAGCGAAACGCCTCAGCATGCTGAAGATGCTCTAGGGACCTCCCTGGTGGTTCAGTGGAGGAGCATCTGCCCGCCAGTGCAGGGGACACAGCTGTGGTCCCTGCTCCAGGAAGACAGCCCAGGCTGCAGAGCAACGGAGCCCACGGGCCACAGCTGCTGAGCCTGTGCTCTCCAACAAGAGGAGCCGCTGCAATGAGAAGCCCGCACACCACAGCAAAACGCAGCCTCCATCACCGCAACTAGAGAAAGCCTGAGCGCAGCAACGAAGACCCAGCACAGGCAAGAAGAACAGGAGACGAAGGAGTCGGCGGGCTGATACAAGAACGCAATGCTGAAGAACAACGAGAATCTGGCTTACAGGGTATCCTCCTCTAATACCAGTTAGAAATTGTACTTACCTATCCTTCAAAAAAAAAAAAAAAAAAAAGGCTAAAGCAAATCCTTGCATCAGATTTTGGAATGCAGCTTTCACTATTTTGGGGTAGGGCAAAATCAGACATCATGGAAAAAAGATCAGTATGTTATACTGGGAATTCCTCGGTGGTCCAGTGGTTAAGACTCTGGGCTTCCAATTCAGGGGGCCCAGGTTCAATCTGCGGCTGGAGAACTAAGGTCTGAACAACCATGCAGCACATTGAAACAAAGAACATATATATACATACATGACACGTTAAAAAACGTGTGCACTAAATATTTACATATGAATGGCCAAAGTAACTACAAAGTGATAACTGAGAGAAAATATTTGCAATGGTTTACGAGCTAAGATCAAGTTCAATTCTATGCGGAGGGGCCACTTAAAGGGGAAAACAGGGGACACGGGGTCTCTAGGAGGTATGAGATGCTATTTTACTCATTAGACCACATGCTTATTGTTAATTGATAAAAACGGATTATGAATTAAGAAAGAAAATCTAAGAGGCCTAATTTTTTGTTGAACATTGAGATATTTGTTGGTATGGCAACCTGCAGTTCTTTCTGTTTTCCATTCTGTAAGTTGGAAATAGAAATGCAAATTTGTGACATTTCCGATACCAGAGTAAGACAAGGAATAGCCTTTTCCTGTGGTTTGTGAAAAAAAATGTAGATGGCTACATTTGGGTGATAACTTAATTTTTCAGCATAGATTACGTGTCCCCGTAATGTACCCCATCCCTAGAATGCCAAGGTTCTTCCTAAGCACTGTGAGAATATGAGTCCTGAACTGTGCTGTGCTATACTTAGTCACTCAGTCGTATCCAACTCTGTGACCCCATGGACTGTAGCCCACCAGGCTCCTCTGTCCATCGGGATTCTCCAGGTGAGAACACTGGGGTGGGTTGTCATGCCCCCCTCCAGGGGATCTTCCCAACCCAGGGATCGAACCCAGGTCTTCCACATTGCAGGTGAATTCTTTTACTGTCTGAGCCACCAGGAAAGCCCAAGAATACTGGAATGGGTAGCCTATTCCTGGATCTTCCCAACCCAGGAATAGAACCGGGGTCTCCTGCATTGCAGGAGGATTCTTTACCAGCTAAGCTACCAGGGAGTCCTGAATTATTGAGATACAAGTCTTTGGTTCTAACCACAGGCCAAGGGGCTGCCAATGACTTTATTCTGTTATTCTCAATGGACACCATCACTGAACAGAATTATTCCATCCACAATGGTGCTCTTCAGTGGCCTCCTCATTGTATTCTTATCTCACTCACATTATCCCCCAGTTCCCCTTATTTCAAGGTGTTTCTGCAGCCCTCTGCTCTCCTAAAACCCCCATGCTGAAATGACAGTTCATGTCAGTGGCTTCCCTGAATCTGTTCAGGAATGTTCCCCACAGGCAGGAACAGATGAATGGTAAAGCGGACATCTCACATCAGTTGAATCCTGTTCACTGAGAATATCACTATCCTCAACAAACGTGAAAGAGGAAAAAGTAGCCCGGACTCACCTGGCGGAGTTTGGTTCCCACCATGGAAGCACTGCTGTCAAGCACAAACACCACGTTCTTAGGTAAAGGCGGAAGGTCTTTGGGGGCAAAATAGTGCACAAAATAGCCGTCTAGAACCTGGTGGAGGGAAGAGAAAGTAAAATTGATAGTGCCTAGATTAGGCAGCAAAACAAACCAAAATGGAGATTCCATGGAACGTCTAAAAGTCACAGACAGCATGAAACGGTCTCGGGCCAGATGCCGCATCCAGAGCAGAAGCATCCGTGGTCCTGACCCTCCAGCTACTTGCTAACTTAATTGGGATAAGGGCAAAAGCATTCCTTAAAAATATATCGATTACACTGACTCCACTTAAATCATTCATCTCCTCTCGACCCTTGTCCCTTGAGAATCCTGCTTCCTGCATCATCTGTTTCTTTTCCTAAGCATCTTTCATGTTCCGACATAAAGACTGCCTACATGCTGGATGCACATTAATACATTTTGATAATCCTACCCTGTCTCTGGAGAAATATGACCTACAGGAAATTGAGTCATGGGCCAGTTTCTCTAAATTTAAAAGATGAACTAAGTTCTAATTTCATCTAAAGCACCTCAGGGAAAATTAGGTTATAGGTTTCATTTGCCTCTAGATTACTGAAGCAGGAAATAGATATCCCCAGCCTCTAGCAAGGGAACATCACTGGTGGTCTCAGAGACACATTGGGGTTAAAACAGATTTCCTAAGAATCGGGAGTTCTCACTCTCTCAGGTGAGTACTGAAATCCCTGATTCTGGGTCTAACTAAAAGTGTCATGCAACTGATGAGAAACAGCAACAACAAACCCGTTACCTGGATGTCCCCAATGCTCTGTTCCCTATTGACATCATATCTAACGATGAAATCTCCCAAAATGCCATTCTGGGCGATCTTGGCTTGCTGGACCACACTAGGCTTAAAAACAACTTTGGCAAAAGTTTCATTTTGGTTGATGACAGTAGAAGGAGGTGGCCCAGAATCATCTGTAGGCAAGATAGAAACATAACAAATGACTGAACATATAACTCTTTCTGAAAAGAAACAAGATCTATTTTGCATGGACACAGAAAGTTAGCCTTTATTTTATTTCAGGTTTGCATTTCAGATGAACTCCCAAAACTCTGTACTGGTAATAAATCTCAGTGCATGAGATATGTTAGCTTGCATTTCATCTCTATGTCTTCTTCTAAATCCTTTCTTGCAAGAATTTTAAAAACACACAAAAGGAGAGAAAATAGTAAAGTGAACTCTCATGGAACCATCATCTGACCCAACAATTGTCAACATTTCACCAGTCTTATTTTATCTGTTTTTATGGATCCTCTCACCATTTGTTTTTAATCCTTTGAATGTGCCACATGGCATGTGGGATCTTAGTTTCCTGACCAGGGATGGAACCTGTACCCTCTGTATTGGGAACACAGAGTCTTAAGTCAGTGGACTACCAGGAAAATCTCCCTCTCACCATTTTTGTTTTTGCTAGAATTTTAAAACAAATCTGAGGCATCATATTTCATCTATAAATGCTTCTTTGTGCGTGAGTGCATTTGTGAAGTGCATAAATATTTCAGCCGTGTCCGACTCTTTGCGACCCAATGGACTGTAGCCCACCAGGCTCCTCTGTCCATGGGATTCTCCAGGCAAGAATACTGGAGTGGGCTGCCATTTCCTCCTCCAGGGGATCTTCCTGACCCAGGGACTGAACCCGCACCTCTTAAGTCTCCTGCATTGGCAGATGGGTTCTTTACCACGAGGGCCACCTGGGAAGCCCAAAATATTTTTTATGTATCTCTACAAGAACTTTTTTCAGCGTAACCACAAAACTGGCATGACAAGTAACAAAATCAATGCTTTGTGCTTTAATATCATCAAATACTCAGCTTGTATTTAAAGTTTCCTGATTCTCTGGAAAATGTCCTAGAATGGCAGCTTTTTTTGACTCAGGATCATAACAAAGTCCCCACATCACCTTTGACTGACATTTCTGAAATCTCTCTTAATCCACAAATGCCCCCTCTCTCTACCCTTTTACTAATGCTACATATACATCTTGTGAAACGCTGGTTCTCTCTTCCATGGAGTTTCTCACATTCCGTATGTCATGATGGTTTTCCTGTCCTGTCTTTTGGTCGCCTGCTCTCCTGGTCCCCAACTACGGCTTGAACGTAGCGTCACAGGGAGCAGAAAACGTACCAATGCCCAGGCCAAGCGCTCATTTAACTGTTCTGGGACACAGCTGGGGGGTTTCGGGTCTTCTCAATTCCCGCCGTGATCTAATGCTCAGTCAAGCTTGAGGCTCCCAGCTCAGGCCCCTGCACCTCCTTGTGTTCGGTGGGCAGAGCTAGAGGCGGGTTAGATTCAGGTTCAGTGCTGTGGACAAGAGTATGTCCTAGTGATGCTGAGTCCTTACTTCCTTATCCCATCAGGTAGTACGCGACATCTAGTTGTCTGCTTCTAGTTTCAGTAAGAAGGCAATGCACCCCACTCCAGTACTCTTGCCTGGAAAATCCCATGGACGAAGGAGCCTGGTGGGCTGCAGTCCATGGGGTCGCTGAGGGTCGGACACGACTGGGCGACTTCACTTTCACTTTTCACTCTCACGCATTGGAGAAGGAAATGGCAACCCACTGCAGTGTTCTTGCCTGGAGAATCCCAGGGACAGGGGAGCCTGGTGGGCTGCCGTGTGTAGGGTCACACAGGGTTGGACACGACTGAAGCAACTTAGCAGCAGCAGTTTCAATAAGAGCGCTGGGCGGTTCTGATCACCCAGGAGGAAGTTCCTCATCAGTCTCTCCCTTAGCAGATTTATCAGTCACTGATGATGTTTGTTCACTGTTTCATCAGAGTCGCAGAAGGGCGGTTTCTGAGGCTCTCACTCCTTCCACACGCAGCTCTTCCATAAGGAGCGTGTCTCCTCCGTCAGTCATTTGGTTCTCGTAATGTGCTGCTTGTCCAGAAGGTTTATGACTCTAAAAAAACATCACCCAAAGCCTTCCCCAGCACGAAACTTAGGATGTAAATTAAAATTCCAGAAAGAGGAAGAGATAAATGATTTTTTTCTGTGATTTAAGTAAAATGAGTGAGATGATATATTAAGCAAAGAACAATCTCGTTTACTCTAACTTTCATGTCCTTCAGTAAGACACACTATGGAGAATTATTTCACAGACTACCCACCTCTGTAAATCCAATCAATACTGTGTCTATATGTTGAGCAACTAGCTTTTTGAAATTTGCATGCATTATGAAGAACAGGAAAACGAGGAATTCCTAAACATCAGTATGTGGAGACTTTTAATCCAGATAGTGAATCAAAGGCTGGCTTGAAATTGCTGCAAAGCATCAGATTCTCTTTTTAAATCTATTCAAGTTGATACCATGGAGTAAGCTGACCAACAATTTTCCATCCTTAATTAGCAAAACAAAAAAGGAAATGAAGCATCATTTGCCCATAGTAATTTGTGTCTAAGAATAAACTTCCTTCTGCTAAGGGCTTATTAGACAAAAGTCAAAGGAACTTTAAACATTTCCCTCACCAAAAGAGACAATTAATTTTAAGAGACCATTTAGGTGTAACCTTACCAGGAACCACAAGGCAGAACTGACTCTTCTATTATTTATACTTACCAAGGGCAGGAATTTCAGGACTGATAGACAGGTAGCAATCAGGGAAGTCTGTTCTTGCAGAAAGTCAGTTGTAGGTAAGAGAATACCTCCAACAGACCTGCTCGTGTGAAAAAGGTGCTGGGAAAATCTCCAGGGGACCATGCAGAGTGCCAGCCTGTGTCCTCTAGAGTCGTCTCTCACTGATGATTACTGCTCAAGCACTAAGAGTGAGAGGTATGAAAATACCCTAGCTGAGGACTTGAGATCACAGGTGAGTCACAAGGACCTGCGCTTGAAACTGGATCCACCTGTTATCTATGAGATTTGGGGCAGGCTACTGAGCCCTAGTTATCTCATCTGTAAAATGGATTAGTGGTCTACCAAACACACTCTTGGGAGAAGGCAATGGCACCTCACTCCAGTGCTCTTGCCTGGAAAATCCCATGGATGGAGGAGCCTAGTGGGCTGCAGTCCATGGGGTCGCTAAGAGTCAGACACGACGGAGCGACGTCACTTTCACTTTTCACTTTCATGCATTGGAGAAGGAAATGGCAGCCCACTTGAGCGTTCTTGCCTGGAGAATCTCAGGGACGGGGGAGCCTTGTGGGCTGCCGTCTATGGGGTCGCACAGAGTCGGACACGACTGAAGCAACTTGGCAGGCAGCAAACACACTCTTGACATGGTTGTGATGTGATGTACTTAGCACCATTCTGATTCATAGGGAGCAATCATGCTTGCTAATGTTATCATCAACCAGAAACAGGTACAAAATAGAAGTGCCTGTGAATTAGACGTGAAACAATACATCGTGTCAAACTTGGGACACTCTGTGCGAGGAAGAGGAAAGAACTGCTACTGGCAACATGGTTGAATCAGAGTCATTCTGAGTGAAAACATAAGATACAGAAGAAAGTAGTCACTATTTCCATTTACACGAAGCTCCGGAGCAGGGAAACTCACAGCAATCGAAAGAGCGTACTGGGGCCCCTCTCCGCGTGTGTGAGCCTCGCCAACCCCTCCCGCAGGAGACTGTCGCAGCCGGCCAGCCCCTGCTTCTTGGTGACCCAAAGGCTGTGATCAAGAATGCTGCTATGTCAGAGGAGATGCGACAGGACTCAGTGGGGTGTGCTACTCAGGCACTGGGTGATATAACATGCAGAAGGGCATCGCGGCCCGTGTTAAGAAGGAGTGTGGCAAGAAGCACAACCCCACCCGGTGCTGCATCGTGGGAAGGAACAAGTTATGTGACACATGACGCCAAACACTCCATGCACTTCTCCCCGGGCCAAGCGCCCGTTCCGTCCAAATCTGGTTAAAAGCATGGACCATGCCGCACACCCAGCGATCCATCCAAAAAGCAGGACTGCAGCCTCAACTCCGAATTCCAGAGACTGAAGTCTTCAGCCTTGCCTAAGGGAACCCCTCCACCTTTGAACCTTTATTGTGTTTTGTAGAGGGCATTCTCTGTACTAGGTTGCTGTGATTACAAAGCAATGAGCAAAACAGCTTACATTTGTATTTATTTTCTATTTCACACCTGTCTGCCCCATGTTTTTTCTTTTCAAAATCCATTCCTTTAAAGAAAGAAATCTGTTGGAGAAAAAAAAAGAAAGAGCATACTGTTTCCTTTGGGGAGGGTAAACACTGACCTGGAAAGAGGATAAAGGGACATTTTGGGGTGCTGAAAATACTCTACAGCCTGACTTGAAAGTAACTGCTGGGTGTGTGTGTATATATATATGTATATATGTAAAACTTCCTTAAGCTACAAACATAAGGTTTATATACTTGATTGTATGCATACCCCAATTTTTTAAAAAATTTAAACTTGTTGAAAGTTGCATGAATAAGTAACTCCCAGGATGGAACATAGTATTATTTGTCAAGTGGACTTCTGTCTTAGGGTAAATCTTTTTCTGTGGGCATTTATACATTCACGGTAATACTTGGTGGCATTACACAGTGTAATAGCTGGCAGAACCAGGTCCAGGGACAGAGGTCCAGGGAAACAATTTCTTGTGCAGCGTCCCTAAGTATGCATGCTCAGTTGTATCCGACTTTGTAAGCCCATGGACTGTAGCCGCCAGACTCCTCAGTCCATGGAATTTTCCAGGCAAGAATACTGGAGTGAGCTGCCATTTCCTTCTCCAGGGAATCTTCCTGACCAGAACCAGGTCTCCTGCACTGCAGGCAGTCTGCGGCTTGGCAGGCAGATTCTTTACCAACTGAGCCACCAGGGAAGCCCTCTGCGCCCCTCAGCTCTGAGAAAGGTGTCCTGTTGGCAGAGGTACTTTCACACTCGTCTCTCTAGCAGTGCTCCAGCAAGCCCCAGATGAGTTCATCATCCGCCAGGTGACACAGACCAGCTCTACTGTGGCTTTGGACCAGCAGCCATCACCTGGGAACTTGCTAGAAACACAAGTTCTTGGGCTCGTCCCAGAACCCTGGAGTCAGAAACGCTGCAGGTGGGACCCAGGGGTCCGTGTTTTCACAAGGCTTCCCAGGTGATTCTGGTTCCTGCACAGACAATGGCAGTGTGCCTTTGACGTATGTGAGTGGGCGGCACTAGATTCTCTCTAGCCTTCCAAGTTGACACAAATGAGATTTTACTCTCTTTACACTGTCAAGGGGAACAAGCCAGTCAATCCTAAAGGAAACCAAACCTGAATACTCACTGGAAGGACCAATGTTGAAGCTGAAGCTCCAATACTTTGGCCACCTGATACAAAGAGCCAACTCATTAGAAAAGACCCTGATGCTGGGAAACACTGAAGGCAGAAGAAGGGGGCGACAGAGGATGAGATAGTTAGATGGCATCACTGACTCGATGCACATGAGTTTGAGCAAGCTCCAGGAGACGTGAAGGACAGGGAAGCCTGGCGTGCACAGTCCATGGGGTGGCAAAGAGTCGGACACGACTGAACAACGCTGTCAGGACGTACCTACCATTTCATGTTCCAAGTCTTTCTTGTTGAAATGGTCTTTACAATTACCCTGAATTAATACCATTCATAGTTGAATGAAAGCACCAAGGATTAAAAAGTATAATTTCTCTCTTCATAATCAATTTGACTAGCCTCTTTGATATAAGCCATGAGAAAGGATAGTGTATTATTATTTTAGTTTCCTACTGACCTCTGATGTTTGCTGTGCGTGATGAAAATTCATGAGATTCCTCTAAATGGGCTTCTTTTATGTGCTCAAAGAGTGGGTTGATTCCCAACCGGGTTGTTCACCAAGAAGCCCAGTTCCTGAGGTTGACCTCCACCCACTAAGTATCAGACAGTCAATGTGACTCAAAGAATTTTCCACTACCTATCAAAAAATAAAATAAAATAAAGGTCCACTGGGAAAAATTCCAGAGAAGTATTTCTAGAACATAAAATCCTCTTTTTATTAGAGAAAGAAAAAAAATCAATGAGGCTGCCCCTAATGACTGACCAAGATCGAAAAGCAGAATAGTACTATTTAGCTTTTCTTGCGTGTGAACAGGGGTCCTGCTGCCTGCTGCAAAATCGGAAGCACAATGAGCTAATTTATTAGCAGGGCCCTCAGCAGTCACGGGATGTGTCCTAAACATAATGAAGAGTGCAAGGGAACAGGTTGGGAGCAGACCAAGAGAATGAGAATCTGACCTACTTTTCTAAGGAGAACCCACATACCCTGGCTTGCCCTGCTTCACACCCACTTGGTCAGGGCTAGCAGTGAACTTCATGATTCCTCTGAACTGGAGGAAGCTGTGTCTTCTCCTGCCATCTCCCTGTTTTCACCCAAGCAAGAGTGGTCTCCTGCAAGATGACCTTCAAGGGCATAGGACTGCCTCTAGGGCAACCCCTGAAGACGCACCGACTGGTCTGTCTCCACCCACTCTGCCCTGCTTCTCAGATCATCAGCATCCCCACAAGGCCTTCTTCCTGTCTGAAGTCCCATATTTTTTAACTGGAAAATATGTGCTTTTTAGAACCCATACAATATCAAGTGAAGTGGGCTCCAGGGTTTGATAAGACTTGAAAGACTGACTTAACATCTCTGAGCCTTAGTTCCATGTCTTTTAAATCCACATCATAGAATCATGGTCAGAATTAAATGACATCACATCTAAAAGGAACTAAGGATGGTGCTGTTGCCAAGTCGTGTCAGACTCTTTGCGACCCCCTGGACTGTAGCCTGCCAGGCTCCTCTGTCCATGGGGTTTCCCAGGCAAGAGTACTGGAGTGAGTTGCCATTCCCTCCTCCAGGGTATCTTCCTGACTCACAGATCGAACCCGTGGCTCCTGCACTGCAGGTGAATTCTTTATTGTCTGAGCCACCAAGGAAGTCTCACCAGACACACAATAAATGCTCAATACGTACTAGCCCCCAGCTTCTTTCCCTCAAGAAGCACCTTGTTATTCTGTCTAGGATGAAAGGCAACTCATGAGAAAAAAAAGACATTTTGTTAACATATAGTTTACATTTTCCAGTAAGTAGCAGGTTTCTCTGCACCACTGAAAACTTAGTAAAAACACATATTCATTATTGGGAGGGAAAAAAGGCACATCGTGTAGAACATTCATAACAGGGAATCCAACAATGTCTGGCTCAGTTGGTAAAGAATCTGCCTGCAATGCAGGAGACCCTGGGTTCGATTCCTGGGTCTGGAAGATCCCCTGGAGAAGGGATAGGCTTCCCACTCCAGTATTCTTAGGCTTCCCTTGTGGCTCAACTGGTAAAGAATCTGCCTGCAAGGTGGGAGATCTGGGTTTGACCCCTGAGTTGGAAAGATCCTCTGGAGAAAAGAAAAGCCGCCCGCTCCAGTATTCTGGCCTGGAAAATTCCATGGACACAGACACGACTGAGCGACCTTCACTTTCGCTTCACATACAGGTAACAACTCTTCCTCAAGAGTTCCCTGAAATTATATACAGAGTTTGGCATGAAACTGTACATGTATACTTTTCTCTGGACAGATGTCTGTAGCTTTCACCAGATTCTCCAAGGAGCCTCTTAAGGTTAAGAACCACACACACAAGTGCTATGAAGTACTCCTATCCTTGGGACTTCCCTGGCGGTCCAGGGACGAAGACTCCCAGTACATGGGGCCTGGGGTTCGAGTCCTGGTCGGGGAACTGGATCCCACATGCCACAGCTAATAGTCTGAGAGCTGCAGCTAAAGCTTCCATGTGCCACAACTAAAACCTAGCACAGCCACATAAACAAATAAATAATTTTTAAAAATTCCTATTTTCCCCATCGATTCTATCTTGTATGATAAGACATTGTTTATTTTGCATAAAGGGTGAAAAGTACAGGATGTTATTTACAGACAAACATTCCCCTCCTAGACAACCTCATGGGGGGAAAGGAAAGCCAGTTGCTATGTACAGTGTCTAAAGGTGAAAGAATTTAAGAGCAAAGAACACAGTCAAGGTCATCAGCTGAACGCTACTCCCCTTTCGGTCAACTGATGGGGGATTTCCTGGCCTCTGTTTCCTGTGGGCCTTGGGTTTGCCCACTGTCAGGGAAAAGCAGCCAACACCTGGTGATTTTACAAAAGCATTTCCAAGCACTGTCTCATTTCCCCTTGGAAAAGAGGTTAAACTGCCTGTGTTTGTTTATGTCACCTGCTCACCTGGGCTCCAGTGGGGAGATTTCTTCAACAGAGGGAATGAATAATTGGGCAACTACCCTCCTGTCATCGACAAAAAGACAAATTCAGGCCAATCGACGGAGTGTTAACAGAAAAAGTGATGGGGATATAATTACACCATGGCGACTATGGTTAATAATACAGTAGTGCATATTTACGAGTTGCTAAGGGAGCCGATCTTAAAAGTTCTCATCTAACACATACACACAAATTCTGTAACTGTATATGGTGAGGGATGTCACCTAGGTTCACTGCGATCATCATTTTGCATCAGATACAAATATCAAATCAGACATAGAAAACAAACTTATGGTTACCAAAAAGGAAAGGGGAGAGGGATAAATCAAGCGTTCGAGATGAACATGCTGCTGCTGCTGCTGCTGCTAAGTCACTTCAGTTGTGTTCGACTCTGTGTGACCCCAAAGACAGCAGCCCACCAGGCTCCCCCGTCCCTGGGATTCTTCAGGCAAGAACACCAGAGTGGGTTGCCATTTAAAATGGGGTGTCTCCGATGGCTCAACAGTAAAGAATTTGCTGGCAATGCAGGAGATGTGAGTTTGATCCCTGGTTCAGGAAGCTTCCCCTGGAGGAGGAAATAGCAACCCACTCCAGTATTCTTGCCTGGGAAATCCCACAGACAGAGGAGCCTGGCAGGCTGCAGTCCAGAGGGTTACAAAAGAGTTGAATGCAACTTAATGACTAAATAGAAACAATATATATAAAATAAACAATCAAAAAGATCTCTACTTAATATTCTATAATAAACTATATGGAAAAGAATCTGGAAAAGAACGTGTGTGCGTGCTAAGTCACTTCAGTCATGTCCGACTCTTTGTGACCCCATGGACCGGAGCCCGCCGGCTCCTCTGTCCATGGCAAGAATACTGGAGTTGGTTGCCATGTCCTCCTCCAGGGGATCTTCCCGACTCGGGGATCAAGCCCATATCTCCTATGGTTCCCGCATGACAGGTGGATTCTTTACC
This sequence comes from Capra hircus, assembly GCF_001704415.2. Taxonomy (NCBI): domain Eukaryota; kingdom Metazoa; phylum Chordata; class Mammalia; order Artiodactyla; family Bovidae; genus Capra; species Capra hircus. Next base: position 12,077,301 of record NC_030820.1, read on the forward strand.
ACTGAGCCACTGGGCAAGTCCCTGAGAAAGAACAGATATGTGTATATGTAAACTGAATCACTTTGTCGTACACCTGAAACTAACAGAGTTGCAAATCAAATACATGTCAATTAAAGAAAAACACTGTTGTCAATTTTTAAAAACTGCCCACTCTAAGTTCTTCCAGGGCTGTGACGATGGCGGTGGACATCTGTAGCACAGAGCAGGAACACGGTGAGGACTCGCTGTGAGCTCTTAGAATGTTTAACGTGGACACGGCTCAACACGTCGGCACATACTCGGGCAGGTGGACAGAGGGACCCTTCAAGAGGGTCATCTTGGAAGTGTTTTGATGGGTGTGGCAGTGCTCTAGCTGAAACAGGGCACATGCTTCCACCTCTGGTTTCAGTCACACCTGTGGCAGACAGTGCCATTTGCCCAGACAACATCCCACCTTGTATAGCAAACTAATACAGCGGGGAAAAGAAAGAAGCAGAGTGAGGTTTCCTGAAGAAGAGGAGGATGCTCACCAGTATTAAGTGAAAGAGAGAAGGTCACCCTCCCGGGTGGCTCCGAGCCATCCTGTTCACAGCCGACCCCCACCCAGCTACAGCCGACGACCAAACAGATGAGACAGCGTGGGTCCCCTCCTATTAGCATTAAAAACAAAACAAAACAGATCCTACTGTGGAGCCAAATGATTCATACATCAGTGATTTCTGCACCGAACAATGTTGGAAACCCTTGCATAACAGCCAGATTGCTTCCTGGCAAAGGTGCAGAGGCCACGCGGGGCCATACCCTTCCAGCTGCAGCCTGGAGACTGGGTCCCGGGGAGGGAAACACACCAGCGGGGAACCGGAGCTGGGGGTGAACCGTTAGTCACAATGCAGGCTTTAATAGTGCAGGGTGGCCAGATTTAGCAAAGAAAAAGGATGCCCTGTCACATCTGAATTTCAGATACACCAGCAGTGACTTTCTAGGATAAGCATATCTCAGATACTGTATGGGACACATTGTTTACCTGGAGTTTCAAATTTAAACCCAGCATCCCCTCTTTTATCTGACAATTCTGGAAAAGGGAGGGATCTACATTCTTGTAACGAGTCTTCTGGAACCAAACTCTGCCTCCGAATCCCTCCTTCACAACAGAATAAGAGCCACACCCAAGATCTGGAGAACTTAACCAACTTAAACCAGGAAGGGGGTGACAGAGGATGAGGTGGTTGGATGGCATCACTGACTCAAGGAACATGAGTTTGAGCAATCTCCAAGAGGTAGTGGAGGACAGAGAAGCTTGGCATGCTACATACAGTCAGTCCAGGGGGTCGCAAAGAGTCGGACACAACTTAGCAACTGAGCAACAACAAACCAGGAAGGTGCTGAAAACCCTGTGGCATCTTCATTGCTGACAGTTATTTATTCTTAAATTCTTTTAACAAATACTTACTGAGCACCCATTCTATGGCAGGCACCATGCTAGGTGCCTCCATTTCAATCCTGAGAGCCATCACAGCAAACGGCAGGGTCAGGAGGTTAACAGACCAAGCAAAGGGAAAGAAAAATTTGATTTTTAAACAGATTCAACCAACTCCTCACTGGTATCTACGGATACACAAGACACTATAGACACATACAAGTCTAGCCGGCAGTCAAAGGTGACTTGAGCTTGCAGGACTCAAGACTGGTCATTAATTTATCCTCAAAGACCCTGGCAGAGTCAACAATCTCATCTTCCAACATCAAAGGTAATGAAACTGTATTTTGAGTGGTTCTTTTCTTTCTAATGACGCTTTCTTGGTTCTTAGGATTATTTTATGGGAAGCTGACCTAGGAGTGATACAATTAAAAAGCAAGCTGTAGGCTGAGTTCCTGGGCAGATAAAGGATAAAGAGCACACACTGCTTGCAGATTACTCGGTGGGGGCTGGGAGTGGTGGGGGAGGGGGGGGGGCGTGGGTATGGGTTCTAAAAACCTAAAGCATCATTTTTTTTCCCCAAAAAAGATACAAGTGAACTTACATACAAACCAGAAATATACCCACAGACATGGAAAACAAATTCAGGGTTACCAAAGGGGGAAAGGTGGGGTAAGAAGAAATAAAAGAAGAAATAAATTAGGAGTCTGGGATTAACATATACTACCATATACTGGCTTCCCTGGTGGCTCAGACAGTAAAAAATTTGCCAGCAATACAGGAGACCCCAGTTTGATCCCTGGGCCAGGAAGATCTCCTGGAGAAGGGAATGGCAACCCATTCCAGTGTTATTTCCTGGAGAATTCAATGGACAGAGGAGCCTGGCTGGCTAAAGTCCGTGGGGTCACAAAGAGTCAGACACAACTGAGCGGCTAAGCACACACAGTACGTAAGGGAAAAGGATCTGAAAAAATAGATACACGTGTGCGTGTAACTGAGTCGCTTTGTTGTGCACCGGAGTGACACAACATGGTAAATTAACTATACTCCAACTTTTTAAAATGGTTAAAAATTAATGAATAACAGTAATTCATCTAAAAAAGCTGCTTCTGTAGGTCAGGATCCTAACAGAGTTCATGTCCATACATTCTGCTGGGAGGTCCAAAGTAAGGCTCCTAACATTTACCAACTGTCAAAACCACCTGGGGTGCTTTGAAAAATGCAGCTGTCTGAAGAGAGACAGAAAAGTGGATTAGTGGTTGCCTGGGGCTGAGGTTGGAACAGGGAGTGACTGCAAAGAGGCACAAACATCTTTTCGGGGTGATAGGAATGTTCTAGACTTGGATTGGGCTGATGGTTGCGCAACTTTGCAAGTGCACAAAAATCACTGAGTTACAAGACTTAAAATGAGTCAATTTTATGCTCAGCCTCAATAAAACTGCTTTTTTAAAAAAGCAAAGAACAGGACTTCCCTGGTGGTCCAGTGGTTAAGAATTTGCCTGCCAATGCAGGGAACAAGGGTGCAATCTCTGGTCTGGGAAGATCCCACATGCCCCGGAACGACTAAGCCGGTGAGCCGCAGCTATTGAAAACCGCATGCCTAAAGCCCATGCTCCACAACAAGAGAAGCCACAGCAACGAGAAACCCGGACACCACCACTAGACCCCATTCACCGCAACCACAGAAAGCCAGACACAGCCATGCAGATCTAGCAAAGCCGAAAGTAAATAAGTAAAAATTTTAAAAAGAAATAGGCAAAGAATATAAAGGATAGACTATGCAAGTCACAGAGCCACATCTGTTTAGTGGCAGGAAAAATTCTGAGCATTATTCTTGAGCATTACAAATAAATAAATTAAAAGCATTCATAAAATTTTCAGTTTCTCGTAGAATAGACTCAGAATATCACACCTCAAAATACAGTTATCAAGGCCTCAACCCAGGTAAATTCTAATTCAAGTGTTTGAGTGAGGATTCAGTCATCTGTTTTGTTTTTTTTTAACCTCTCCAGGAGACTCTAGGGTATAGCCAGATTTGAGCATCACTGATATAAAGCTAAAGGAGGTGAAAAAGGCAAGGTACCTTATTTCTAATATTGTTTATCTCATTTTATTTTACTCTGAGCCATCAGGGATCTGATCATAAAAGAAAATTTTATGGCCCCAACCAGTTTTTTGTTTTGCTTTGGTTTTTTGGTGTGTTTTTTTTTTTTTTTTTTTTTTTTTTTTGAATCATGGAAAGCGCAGTGATTCAGGTGCCATAGGACCACAAGAAGTTTGAGATTTTAACCTAGAGAGTGAAGTAACCAGCTTTAAACCAATCACATAGGTGGAATATTTATCCAGGTTATAACTTAAGATTGTCAGACATCCAGGGATGTTCCAGAAAAGAATTAATTTGAAATACTCCTGTTCCATTGAGCCTCCAAATCATCAAGTTACTGAGGGAGCAGGAAGCAGGGTGACGGAAGAGAGAGAGAGTGTGGTCTTGCACGGAACACCAATTTGTAACCTGTTTGAACCACACACACAAGTTAACTGCTTTAATAATCCAGAAAGTAGAATCCAGAAAGTAGACTTGCAAATTACGTCTCACAGCATTGGCTTTCACACTGAGACAAAGTTCATTCATTTATGGTTCAACAGCCATGGGCCCAACACATCAGACAAGGAAACTGAGGCAAAAGCAGGTTCCACAGCTTTTAGGCTTTCTCTTCTTTTTATGGACCTAGGGGGAGACATGGAATCTGAATTCACACCTTAAGTATTTTACAAAAGCTCCCAGGGAGGGCTGTCCTAGAAGTCTGGTGTGCACAAGCTGAGTCTAGTAGCTAGCACACGGTCATTCTCATCTAGAACTGCTTCCCTAACGATATCAGCGGGTCCAGTGGATAGAGATTTGCTCAGAGAGCATCCAGAAGTCTGACCTCAGAGGCCCGCGCTGGCTCCAGTCCACGTTCACACGCTCGAAGCCCACGTCCTGGTCTCAGTTCTATTCTAGCTGCGTCTCTGCCCGGGTGCTTTCAGAACACACGCAACAACATCCAGGCACAATCACAGCATCCTGTGCCTCTGGCTCCTTCCTGCAGCGGCTGTTTTGCAGGAACAGAGGCAGCTGAGCTCTGGACCGACTGAGGAGCAAAAAGGGCCCCAGTCCACCGCACCTGGCCCAGGGAACGGCCTGTGAGATCTCTTACTCTCTAAGGCCAGAAATCTGGTCTGGTGCAAAGAGCCAGGAAAACAATTTTCTTAAAAATAAACAAATTCCCAGGAGATCAATGGTCTGGAAACATTCCTCAGAGATTCCCACAGGCCCTGCTGATAAGCAGTGAGCAACTTAACAAACAGCCATCAGGATTCAGACCAACCCCTTACAGGACGACCCACACACCACCACACAGACACATCTCGGAAGTCATGGTGGTTCTGAACCCGGCAGGACGCAAGGCACTTCATTTCTACAGCAGGATGACCATCCTTCCCATGTGGGATAATTTCCTGATCAATTATGATTAGGAAAAAATGAAATTTTAAAACATTCTTTGTTATTAGTTTAGGTGTATATTTTTTTCGTTTCTTTTTTTCCCTTTTCTTCTCTACTTTGCAGACACCTAATTAGCTATCTACTCTTTAAAAGGCATAGTGTTTAATACCGTACAGAGGGACTTTCCTGGTGGTCCAGTGGCTAAGACTCCATGCTTCCAATATAGGGGGCCTTGGTTCCATCCCCGGTCTGGGAACTAAGATCCCACATGCCACAATTAAGACTGGATGAAGCTAAATAAATAAATGATAAATATTTTTTTAAAAAACCATTACAAGGCGACAAAGGTTATCTGACAAAGTCCTGTTTCAAAATCATTTATGATCTAATAGGAGAGATAAGATTTGCAGAGGAAAAACTAAACAGAAGGTAACTGTAATAATGACGATGATTAAGATTTTACTCGGCACGAAAGCTTCTCAATGACCCTGAGAGACGGTTATAATCCTTATTTACAGATGTGTAAGCTGAGTCTCACAGGGCCTAAGTCATTTTTTTCAAGGATATTAACTCTTAACTGATCACAAATCCATCAACCCTACCTATGGTGACCTCAATGATCTAAGAATGATGTCTTTTATCTCATATCATTTCTGAATGTCGGGTCTCTTGACAATATCTTTAAATTTTTGATGAGATCTGGACAGACTGCAAACTCATTGCTTGGAGCTAACTTCTAACGAAGACCTGCATCCATGCTCCAGTCTTTGAGAGCAAACTACCTCTCTCATCCAGAATCGTTCACTGAACTGCGTGCTGGGGGCACAACTAGGTTCCATACCGTTTACTCTTCCCACCAATAGCTCCAGGTCTTCACTATTTTCACCTCAAGTAAGATAAACGACATTCTCTCATTCCTTGTGTCAACTCATTTCTCTTGAAACAAGAGAAACTTGCAAACTCATCCTTAAATATCTTGGGCAACTCTGCACCCTCCTTGCAGTCACAGAGGTTGAACTCAGGTTCTGCGTTTTCTGTGATCTCTTATCACTCAGCCTTTCCCTGACCTCAGCATCACAGGTAACCAAAGTCTTGTCATTTTAACCCTGGTGCAATTTGGGGGGCACATCTGTTTCGTTATCCAACTTGACATTAGACCTTACAGATATATTTAGGATAAGGCGGAATGGAAGTGAATATTAAACTATTAGTTGACATTAATATAGCAATTAAATTAGATCGAATTTTTCATGATCATCTCAGCAAAGAGTGCTACTTAAAAAATTAAAATATGAGGGGACTTCCCTGGTGGTCCAGTGGTTAAGAACCCGCCTGCCAATCCAGAGGACATGGGTTCAATGCCTGGACCCGGAATGAAGATTCTACATTCCCTGGGGCAACTAAACCCTCAAGGAGCAACTACTGAAGTCCGCTCACCCTAGAGTTTACCATCTACAAGAGAAATCCAAGTACCACAACTAGATAAAGCCCACACGAAGCAATGAAGACCTAGCACAGTCCAAAATTAATTAATTAGTTAACTTTAAAAAAATTAAAATTAAGAAAAACTCAAATTAAGAGATCCTGCTGATGAACACAAATGTCTGTGTCTAAATCAAATTTCCAGTACATATTTTTCTCTAATTTTAGAAAGAATACAGCACATTATTTAGATGTTTATGTTAATGTTAAATGTTTGATTTGATAACACAGTATTTAAAAATAAGGTAAAATAAAACAGTATTAGAAAATGACCTGTCATCCCTCACCCATAAACGATGATTTTATATGACTTCCTGGCCTTTGGCCAGCTTCACAGTTACCATATTTAACATTAAAGTGTACACACAAATGTGTCTCTTTTTTCCTTATCATATGACGAATTGTTTTTACAACCCCAATTTACTAATCACATCCATGTACTTGAATATTTAGGATGAAGGAATGCTTTTGCTACTACAAACATTATCAAACACGTTCGTATATATAACCATCCCAACATTTTAGATGTCTCACCAAGGGTAGATTCCCAGAAATGACACAACCGTGAGAGATGATTAGAACATTGTAAAATCTCCTGATAGAGCATGGCTTTAAAAAAAGGCATTATTGGGACCTTACTGGTGGTCCAATGGTAAAGTATCTGCCTTGCAATGCAGAGGACATGTGTTTGCTCCCTGGTCAGGGAACTAAGATCCCACATGCCTCGGGACAACTAGAGAGTCTGTGTGCCACTGCAAAAGATCCCCTGAACTGTAATCAAGACCCGATGCAGCCAAAGAAATAAATTGTCTTTGAAAATGCACAGGGCACTGTCTCTGCTTGGCTGCTATCCTTCAGACCCTTGCTTCACCTTGGGCCTGGACGGCAGGGGCACAATCTGCTTTAACGCCGGGATACCTGAGCGCACCCGCCAGCACCTCTCACCTGGGCCCCGGCCACTGCCCCTCTGCCGGCTGTTCTGCAGCCCCAGCACCTCCAGCTCCGCGATGCCTGACCTTTCCAGCACGGTCACCTCCACTGTCAGCCGCCCCACCAGCTGCTGGGGTCGCACGCTGACCACGTGCTCGTACTTCCCCAGCCGTCTCTGCAGGAGCTCCTCGTAACTCAGGAGGAAGGCAGCCTTGTCCTTGCTGGGAAGCACCACAGAAGCTCTGAACGTCTCCGTCCCCTTCTCCCTGGAAGGAAGAGAAAAGGTGATGGGGGATTGGAGAAAGCCAGGTGCCCTTAAGTCCAAGACGGTCCCAGCCAAGCGCTCTGAGTGAGAACCCTCAGCATTCCCTACCAGCAAGCCACCAGCCACTGCAGCCGTCCCCACGATGCACCCTGAGGGGCTTCAGGATGGAGGGAAATAGGAGCCTGACCTATAGTTAGCTATAGGTTATAGTTCTAGGTACTTAAGGTGCATACCTAAGGACTCATTTCAATGAGCCCAGACTCTCGTACCTTCCCATACGCAGAAAAGCACTAAAACCATTCACCTGAGACATCTGGATTTTTTTCTGATTAGCAGTCATGTTCTGATGTTCGACTACATTTATTTTTTCGGTAGAACCTCCTTCGTATCCTAGTCCTCCCTTACCTCTCTGGAACAGTCCCTCAGAGCTGCCTGAGAGATGGTCTCCAGGGCTATAGTCCTCAAAAATGCCTCCAAGAAAACATAATCCTCAACTTCCAGGTTGTGCGTAACTTTTTCAGTCGACATTAGAAAGAAAAACTAGAATTTAGCTTTGGGAAGAGAAGCAAACGCCTGCACTAGAGGAAGGTTATATGGGTCCTAGGAATCCTGAAGAGCAGAGAGTTCAGAGACCACGGAACCCTTCTATTTCTTTCTCCCTGACGCAGACCCGAGGGGGCAAAGGGGAAGAGGGCTGACACAGGTGACCTCAAGGAAAAACACACAGGGCCTTCCCCGGTGGCCCAGTGGTTAATACTCCGCACTGCCAACGCAGGGCTGCCAGTTTGATCCCTGGTCCAGCAACTGAGATCCCACATACCACACGAGGCGTGGCCAAAATAAATCTGTGATCCAACTAAACATAACATGGCATGATTCTGAACAATTTGTGAAGTGTAAAAAACAATAATAATAATCCTCATAAAGCCCACACCATTTTCTCTAGATCCTGTGATCGTTTTTCTTCAAAAGGAACAGATAATTTTTTCAACTGGTCTAGCAGAGAAGGAAACAAATCTCAGTATACTAGGTGGCTCTGCAGTTAATGTTATTTACAGTCATTCAAAGTGAATTGACTTATTGGTCTTCAATGTTTGGATTCAGTTTACAGACAAAGAATTCAAATACCATGACAGATCTGAATTTAAATGTTGATAATTCTGACAACGCAAAAGTAAATGATTGAGTAGGAAAAGAAAAGGTCGGGTGACATGCAGGAGAGAGAATACTACCATTGAAGATAACAGGGCTCATCCAGGATGGTATAATTCTGCTTATACTGAAGAAGAAAAAGAAATAATACAAAAATTTGGAATGCAGAGAGGAAGTGGGAGGATTATAAATCTGCTGAATCCTCTTTCTTCACAGCAGAGAATCAACAATAAACATCTGATTTTTATCAAGAAAATTTTAAAAAGCAAGACTATAGTCAAAGTTATGGTTTTTCCAATAGTCATGTACAGATGTGAAAGTTGGACCATAAAGAAGGCTGAGTGTCGAAGGATTGATGCTTTCAAATTGTGCTGGGGAAGACTTTTGAGAGTCGCTCAGAGAGCAGGGAGATCAAAACAGACAATACTAAAGGAAATATTCATTGGAAAGACTGATGCTGAAGACAAAGCTCCAATACTTTGGCCACCTGATGAGAAGAGCTGACTCACTGGAAAAGACCCTGAAGCTGGCAAAGACTGAGAGCAAGAGGAGAAGGGCGCAACAGAGGATGAGACAGCTGAACGGCACTAGTGACTCAATTAACATGAGTCTGAGCAAACTCTGGGAGATAGTGAAGGACAGGGAAGCCTGGTGTGCTGAAGTTCATGGGGTCACGAAGAGTTGGACATGACTTAAGTGACTGAACAAGAGCAACAACCATGATATTTAGAATAAGGGAGGTAACTACCATAAAACTACAAAAATATCAGAAGTGGATCTTTCTAGGACGTGAGAACTGCGGAATGGGGGTGAGTGGACTTTTGATCATAAACCCTTAGCTACTGTATTGTTAACCAGTTATATTATAGATTATTAATATGGTAAAAATAAAAAGATAAATCCTTGAAACAGGGTGAAAACAAGATGAGAAGTCAAAGAGGTAGAAAACCTGACACTTGGCTGTAGTGGACTTTTAATTCCTGAATTCAGTGGTGAAGTGAAGTGATATGTGTCACTCAGTCGTGTCTGACTCTTTGCGACCCCTTGGACTGCAGCCCACCAGGCTCCTCCGTCCATGGGGTTTTCCAGGCAAGAGTACTGGAGTGGGGTGCCATTTCCTTCTCCAGGGGGTCTTCCCCACCCAGGGACTGGAGCCCGGGTCTCCTGCATTGTAGGCAGACGCTTTACCGTCTGAGCCACAAGTGAATTCAGTGGTACTTACCCATTATCTTCTACGGTTTTATTCCTCTTCTCTTTTACCTTATCACCATTTCTCTTTTCTCTCTCTGTAATTTCTCCCTGATACACAGTGTCTCCAATAAGCCTGAAACACAAGAGACAGCTGTGTTGACTTAAGAGAATGAACTTACAGACGTCGGGGGGGAGAGATGGGAGGAGGAGGTTAGGGAGTTTGGAGGGGACATGTACATGCTGCTGTATTAAAACTGGATAACCAACAAGGACCTAGTGTATAGCACCGGGGACTCTGCTCAACGTTATGTTGCAGCCTGGATGTGAGGAAAGTTTGGGGGAGAATGGATACATGCATATGTATGGCTGAGTCCCTTCACTTCTCCTGAAACTATCACAGCATTGTTAACCAGCTATACCACAATACAAAATAAAATCTTTAATTGAAAAGAAAAAAAGAGAGACAGCTGTGCTGCCAGCTAGCCAAGACAAACTCAAGCATGGATCTCATAACCATGACAACCCTAGAAAATATTTTTGTTTGCCTCTTGGATATGCACTGGGAATGCATTCCAGACTAGGGCACTACCCTTGCATCACTCATTTCGTTCTGGGGCAAATTTCAACAGGTCCACGTGTTAAGAGCCAACCCATGGCGTCTGTGATTCTCCAGGAGGAACACAAAAGACCTGCTCAAACAAACTTCCAAGAAGATGCACCAACTGGAATCCTGCCCAGACCTAACATTAAACCCACACACCTATTTTGCATCTCTTTACCTCTTAGTTCAGGTGAAAAGAAGAAATATATGGTATCTAGTTATCAAAGGCTTATCATGCTGGCTGGTCCTTCAGATGTCAGCTTCAACACTGACTCCCCTGAGCCACCTCCCCAACTCCCCGACCTAAAAGAGCCCCTCAATCCTACTTGTCGTCTCTATGGCACTCACTACTGTTTGAAGGCAATCTCATTATTCATCTGTTTGCTTATTTGAAGGCAATCTCATTATTCATCTGTTTGCTTATTTGTTTCTCCCCAGAGGAATTTCTAGAGCAGAGTAACACTCATCTTTTTCAAAGAAGTAGACCAGTCACCTTGATGTGTGCCTGGCTCGGGGTGGGGAGCCATCTGTTGGAGGGAAAGAAAAAGGAAATGAAGGGAAGGAAAGAAGAGAGGAATGGGACGAAAGAAGAGACAATAAAAAGGAGGAAAGGGGAAATGGGGATGCAAAGAAGAAGGCAGAGGGGAGGGCATCCACCTTCTTTCCCAGGGACAGTCCTTTGGGTTGAGAATGTATATATTCTCAGGGTCAGAGGCTGTGGTCCTCACAGCATCTCAGGCTCCCCCTGACCACTCTACAGAGAAATCTTCATTCCAGGGTTCACCTACACAGTGAAGTTGGTGATGAAAGCTGCAGCTGGAATCTGCATCTGAAACGTGACTTCCTGGTCCCCAGACCCTCTGTTGAGCATCCTACACGCAACTGTGGTGAAGGCGTAACGGGAGATGATGGTAGACTTCACCGAGAACTCCGTCATCAAGGGTTTGGCTTTCTGTCGGAATCAAAACACACAGTATGCTGGGCACTGGAAACTATCAGAACGCTGTAAATCAACTGTACTTTCAATTTTTAAAAAACACAGTATTTTCCACACACATAGCCCACAAAAGCATGATTCAACCATTTGGGGTTAGGGGTGGTCTTTATTTTCTGTAAGAGAAAATCATCTTCAATTTGGGAGTCCTTGAACTTGTGATTGTGTTCTTTCTTTGTCTTGTTCTGAGTTCCTGTGATCTTCCCCTTCACTTGTAAGAAAACCACAGCTGAACAAGTATGTAACAGAGAAACAACCTGCTTAGTCCAGCTTTAAGAAATGAACCCAGCAGGGACGGATAAATTAGAGACTGGGATTAACACATACATGAAAATGAAAGTGAAAGGCGCTCAGCCGTGTCCGACTCTTTGTGACCCCATGGACGATACAGTCCATGAAACTCTCCAGGGCAGAATACTGAAGTGGGTAGCCTTTCCCTTCTCCAGGGGGACCTTCCCAACCCACGGATTGAATCCAGGTCTCCTGCATTGTAGGCAGATTCTTCACCAGCTGAGCGAAACCCAACACATACACACTCTTATGCAAAAAATAGGGATTCCCAGGTGGCACTAGTGGTAAAAACCTGCCTGCCAATGCAGGAGACCTGGGTTTGATCCCGGGGTCGGGAAGATTCTCTTGGAGGGAGGGCATGCAACCCACTCCGGTATTTTTGCCTAGAGAATCCCATGGCCAGAGGAGCCTGAAGGGTCGGACACGACTGAGCGACTTAGCACACACACACACACGTATAAAAGAGACAATCAACAAGGACCTACTGTATAGCACAGGGAACTCTACTCAGTCCCCTCTAATAATCTATATGGGAAAAGAATCTGAGAAAGAATGGATATATGCGTGGGTATAACTGAATCACTTTGCTGTACACCTGTAACTAACACAACATTGTAAATCTACTTCAAAAAATTTTTTTTAACTGTTAAAAAAAAAACCAGACCCACGCAAGTTTTCCAATTTAACAGAGTTAATTTTGCTTAAAGAATTTAATAAATTATTGGGATGTTATAAGTATGTGAAGCACATAACACTTTTATAAATTTTTAGATTGCATTTCTAGGATCACTGAATTGATCACAAGATCAGAGCATGCCTAAAGAAATTCTCATACTTCCAAATTAATTTCAATATCCACTGAGAGAAACTATACTGTGGGGTTTTTCCATCCAGATGACAATCCCACTATTATCCAATAAGAATCAACACTGAGCTCAAGAAAGTATTTGGGGAATTAGAACCCCCAAAAAGGAAAGTGTATGCTAACTACATTTATCCCTAAAGCTTCTGATAAAGGGCAGTAGCTAGAAAGTGCAAATTTAAAAGCTGGTTAAAACTATTCACTGTTCTCTGTGCATCCATAATATGTGTATATGCTTCTGTCTCATTGTATTGTAATTTCAGCAAAGTGTCTTCATCACAAGCATTGAGCCAAGCCAGAGTAGGGGCGGGGTTGAAGACAGTTTTGGAGACTATTCATCCGGTGGCTGAACTTCAAGTAGGAAAAAAAAAAAAAAAACCTAACTGCATTTGGAAGATTTTCACCTAAAAAGAAAAGAAGTTCTCTCATTTGGTCTGAGAAGGAATTATTTCAAAACAATGGTTCTCAAGATGTGGTCGACAGATCAGCAACAACAGTATCACTCAGAAACTTTTGTTAAAAATGCAGAAACTTTAACACATATACGTGGAATCTATAAAAACGGTACTGATGATCTATCTGCAGGGCAGGAATGGAGACGCAGACACAGAGAAGAGACTTGTAGACACAGTGGGTAAAGAGGAAAGTGGGACGAACTGAGAGATTAGCACTGACCTATATACTGTACCGGGCTTCCCTGGTGGCTCAGCTGTCAAGAATCCGCCTGCCAATGCAGGAGACTCAGGAGAAGCAAGTTTGATCCCTGGGTTGGGAAGATCCCTTGGAGGAGGAAATGGCGGTCGACTCCAGTATTCTTGCCTGGAAAATCCCCATGGACAGAAGAGCCTGGTGGGCTACAGTCCACAGGGTCCCAAAGAGTCGGACACGACTGAAGCGACTTAGCCTGCACATATACGCTGCCAGGCATGAAACAGACAGCGAGCGGGAAGCAGCTGAATAGCGCAGGATGCTCAGTATGGTACTCTGTGATGACTAGAGGGGTGGGAGGGGAGGGTGGGAGGGAGTCTCAAGAGGGAGGGGATACATGTATACATACAGCTGATTCACGTTCTTGTACAACAGAAACTAACACTGTAAAGCAACTATCCTCTGATTAAAATATAAAATATTTTAGAAGAAGAAATGTAGTTTCTCGGACTCCATCCCAAACTCACAGAGCAAGAATCTCAGGGAGCCAGGCCAGCAATCTATGTTTCAACATGCCCTCTAAGGGACTCTGATGTTTGAGAAACACTTTTTAAAATTAATATCACTAGATGACACTTCATGTATTTCTGCTATAGCCCTATAATATCCGGAGAAGGCAATGGCACCCCACTCCAGTACTCTTGCCTGGAAAATCTCATGGATGGAGGAGCCTGGAAGGCTGCAGTCCATGGGGTCGTTGAGGGTCGGACACGACTGAGCGACTTCACTCACTTTATAATATCTCTAAATTGAGAGGGCTTCCCAGGTTGCTCCGTAGTAAAGAAACTGCCTGTCAAGAATGAGACACAGGTTTGACCACTGGGTTGGGAAGATCCCCTGGAGAAGGAAATGGTGACCCACTCCAGTATTCTTGCCTGGGAAATCCCATGGATGGAGGAGCCTGGTGGGCTATATATAGTCCATGGGGTTGCAAAGAGTTGGACACGACCTAGCAACTAAATAACAATATAAATAGAGAGGGCTTGAATAAATCACCAAAGTTATGTCTTCTTTTGAGATCCAAGAATATAAAGCAAAGCCAAAAGTAAGGAATAAAGCTTTGGATTTTAGGAAATTATTCCTGAAATCAGGAAAAACTGACGACAAAATATTCTTTATGTACATCTGGTCTCTTTAGGACAAAACCTGTTGCATGACGCTATGGTGTCTGGAGAGAATTTGACACACAGTAAAAACTGCACACCCTCTTCGTCTCTTTAGATGTTTGAGTTTACAACTCTGCTTTCGTTGGGAGTTGCCCTTCAGCTGCATTTAGATATTGGGTTAATTATTCCAAACTCTACGCTCTGTCTGATCATGACACATTTTACTGGTTTTGTTTCGGGAACTAGACTTCTGCATATTAGAAACACTCCTGAAATGAAGAAGTTATAGTGTAAGCTGCAAAGACAAACATGAAGAAAAAGAAACTCAAGTTCAATCCCGTCGCTTAACCAATGTAAGATCAGGATAAGGTACTTGCCTCCAGTCACACAGCGGGAGCTAAGAAATCCAGAGTAAAAAGAAATGAGCTATCAAGCCATAATAAGACACGGAAGAACCATACAATGCATATTCCTAATGAAAGAAGTCCATATGAAAAGGCTGCATACTGTATGACTCCACCCCTACAACGTTCTGGAAAGGGCAAAAGTACGATTGTTGCAGGGAGGGGCAGTCTGTGAACCGTCGAGCCCAGGATTTCTAGGGCAGTGAAAATACTCAGTTTTGTTGTTGTTGTTTAGTCGCTTAGTCATGTCCCAACTCTTTGTGACCCCGTGGATTATAGCCCACCAGTCTCCTCTGTCCATGGAACTCCCCAGGCAAGAATACTGGAATGGGGAGCCACTCCCTTCTCCAGGGAATCTTCCCAAGCCAGGGATCGAACCCTGGTCTCCTTCATTGCAGGTGGATTCTTTACCATCTGAGCCACCAGGGAATATCAAATTCATGTCCATGAGTCAGCGATGCTATCTAACCATCTCATCCTCTGCCGCCCCCTTCTCCTTTGATATGATAATGATGGATGCATGCCAAGTCGTTTCAGTAGTGTCCGACTCTGTTCGACCCTATCGACTGTAGACCGCCAGGCTCCTCTGTCCATGGGATACTCCAGGCAAGAATACCAGAGTGGGTTGCCATGCCCTCCTCCAGGGGATCCTCCCAACCCGGGGATTGAACCTACATGTCCCTCGTCTCCTGCATGGGCAGGTGGGTTCTTTACCACTAGAGCCAGTTGGGAAGCTCCGATAACGATGGATACATGTCATTAAACACTTGTTCAATCCCATAGAATGTACACCACCAAGAGTGAACCCTAAGGTAAACTATAAACTTTGAGTGATTATGATGGGCCAATACAGGTTCATCTTTGGTTAAAAATGGCCCATTCTAGAGAATGATGTTGCCAATAGCAGAGGTGATGCCTGTGTCAGGGTAATATATAGGAAACCTGCACTTTTCTCTCAACTTCGGTTTAAACCTGAAGCTGCTCTAAAAAATAAAGTCAAAGTCTTAATGATACTTTAAACAAAACCCAGCGTAAGAATCGGGAGTCCCTAGCTTCCAATCCTGCCTCTTCTGTTAAAGGATTGCAGAAGCTGGCCGGTCAAGGCTTTCACAGCGATCACTGTTAGCCAGTAAAATACAAAGCTGCCCAAACATCCTAAGTACAACGCTGATTTAAAAGTTACCTGTGAACCTCAGAGTTATCACCCCATCAAATCACGAACACTCCACACAAAGCAGGGAGCTGAATGCTTTCTACACTAGTGTCATCTGACATTTCCCCCCAGTTTTTTCTTATCAATTTATCACTTCTTTACACAAAAGTTGAGTACTAACATAGAAAAATATCTTAAGTTTACATCTTTGATAAACAGAGAGGACAGTTCTAGCATTCTGAACAAAGCTGAGCTTCTTTTGTAGAGGGTCTCTGCCCTGTACTGTTTCTGATGTAATGAAAGATCGGCTACACTCGGTACCCTTGAGACTATCTTTGATGTCACTCTGATTTGGTCTCATTTATGAGATAATGATCAGTTAGAATTTCACTGCGACTAAAATGTGACAACGCACAGTTCATGGCTCATGGCCCCTGTTACTGGTTTCCCACAGGAGGCTGTGTTATTGACACGAACACCCCTTGTCTGGCCGTGATGGCACTGTCTGCTGAAAATCTATTAACATCAATTATGCACTCCTGTATCCCCATCCCCGAAAGCTTTCCCTCCCTTCCCGTGCCCCTCTTGGACTGCAAACACATGGAAAGAGGGCTTGTGACTTTTTTTTTCATGCACAGCTCTCAGCATGGAGTCAAAATCAAAACCAATTGTAAAACTGAGTTTTCTGAATCTCGACCAATTAAAGAAAAATATATATCCTCCCCAACAGGAAATGGTAATAAGTAGTATTTAGTTAAGTGCAACTCTACATTCTAGGATGGATTGGGAAGAAACATTAACATACAATCTGTTCTCTCAAGGTGCGGTGGGAAGAAAGTGCAAAAAAAGAGGGAGAAAACACAGGCAGATACAAGGAGGCATAAGTATTTATTTATCGGTTAGAAGACTTTCCACAGTCCAGAAGGAACAGAAAAACAGCGAAGACTGTAGGAGTAAGAAAAAGCTTTTTAAAGGGATAGAATTTGTATGGAGTGAAAGAGAACAAAACAAAATTCTAGAAACATAAGAGACACAGAAACAAGAATAAACCAGAGCCCATTCCTGGCATGAGAACAGAGCAGTTTAGTTAGAGGAGGGCGCGTGGGGTGAAGAATATTGGCCGGGGACATAAAATCGTGAGGTGATGAACCACCCCAAGGACGAGCACAGAACCTGGAATGGCAGAGGTTTACAAAAATGTGTCGTAGAAGAAAGGGTATAAAGCGGTGGCCTCAGCCTCTGCCAGAGCACAGTGCTGAAAACTCCAACATGCTTTCCATATTTGCATTCGACTCGGTATTTTGTTTAGGGACGTGGGCAGAAACCAAGCCTTCCTGCGACATAATTATTTCTTCATTATTTTTCCCTACAAAAGCTAAACAGATGGAAAAGTGTTATGAGGCAGGGAGGGTCTTAATTAGTCAGGGATCAGAGGTTTCCGTGTGACTCATGTGAGCCGTTCAAGATCAAGCCACACAGAAGACATCCCGAATCACCCACGATGCCAACTGGAAAGGTGACCGGGAGTGTCTGCCATGGGCAGTGCCAGAAGCCAGGCCACTTCCCAGAGGATTATCCTCCTGCTGTTTTATTCTGGGCTAACAATTGTTCCTCAGCCACTAGAATAAATCATCTCAGAGGTGGAAGAGAACCTCAGAAACCACCTCATCCGCTCCCCGACTCGATGGAGCTTGGCAGTTGGCTGGCTCCAAGTCCAGAGAGGAAACTGAGGTTGCTCAGCTGTTTTTGACTCTTTTCGACCCCATGGACTGTAGCCCATCAGGCTTCTCTGTCCATGGAATTCTGCAGGCAAGAATACTGGAGTGGGTTGCCATCTCCTTCTCCAGGGGATCTTCCCAGCCCAGGGATTGAATCTGGGTCTCCAGCACTGCAGGCAGACGCTTTACCATCTGAGCCACCGGGGAAGCCTCAAGTCCAGAGATCTTAACTATTAATAAACCTCAATGCTGCTTCTTCTTTTTTTAATGCTTCTTCTTATCTAGAAAAAGTTCATGCGGCTATCAATGAAGCAGAAGCCCTCCAGACATGGCACCTCCCTGAGGACTGTATTTACCACCTTGGGGAAATAATTGCCCCTCTGTAGACAGAGGGTGTCATCAGCTCTGAATTGCCTATTTACAGTAATACATTTTATGGCGTGATATTTCATTTTGTTTAGAGAGGAAACACAGCAGGCAATTATCACCTATATTCAGAAAAAGAAAATCCTATTATCTCTTAAGATAAACCATGATGGAACCCTCCTGGTGGTCTGGTGGTTAAGACTCTGAGCTTCCAATGCAGGGGATGTGGGTTCAGTCCCTGACCGGGGGACTAAGATCCTGCATGCCCGCGTGAGTCGTTTAAAAACATAGAGGACTCACTCACTTTTTTGTGGCCAAAAAAAAAAAAAAAAAAAATTTAAAGATGAACCAAGATGTTGGGAGTAGGGAGATACATACATTACTAGCTCTCAGTGAAGTAACAGTGCCAGCCCCATGCTACCTGCTGAACTGACTGTATTTTTTCTTTTCTATATCCTTTTTTCTTAGCACCAAGAAAAATAGTAATGTTTTAATACTTAGAAATACTACAGAAAAATTAAATTACTGAAAACTGGGATTGCAGTCAGCATACAAGTATTAATATATAGGTCATTTTTATAGATTATAAAGCGCTTGTTACTACATTTTATTAGCTGTGTATACTGACAGAGTTGCTGTTGTTTAGTCACTAAGTTGTGTCTGACTCTTTGCGACCCCCATTGACTATAGCCCACTAGGCTCCTCTGTCCATGGGATTCTCCAGGCAAGAATACTGGAGTGGGTTGCCATCTCCTTCTCCAGGGGATCTTGCTGGCCCAGGGATCAAACTCACATCGCCTGTACTGCAGGCAGATTCTTACCACTTAGCCATCAGGGAAGCCCTATATTGACATTACCTTCTAAAGAAAAAAAAGTGAATGTTTAGGCTGAGTGTAATTTTAAAGATTAACAAGACAGGGACTTCCCCGGTGGTCCAGTGGTTAAGAATCCACCTTCCAACACAGGGGATGTGGGTTCAGTCCCTGGTCAGGGAACTAAGATCCCACATGCCAAGGGGCAACTGAGCCTGGTGCACTGCAATAAAAAATCCCAGGTGCCAATACAGCCAAATAAATAAATATTAAAAAAAATGTAATACAGTAGAAGAGGTAGGTTTCTGCTGAGTATGTTATTGAGTTATGCTGGTGGCTGTAGGGGTGGGGTGGGTCCTTTGTATGTCCTTTCCATTTGTCTTCTGGGGTAGGAGTAGGGACTGTGTGCCTAATTCACAGGACATCAATTTTATGTTGTTATATTATGTTCTATATTCTTGATGCTCCGGCATCTGGGGATTTGACCTTGGAGAGGTTGCTCCGCCCCTCCCAGGGTCAGCTGATTCCTGGAGAGAGCAAACGTTGCCCTGTGAGCACAGCTTCAAGACAGAACCAGTCAGTAACAGCACCACCCCCATCCCAGCCGCCTACTTTGCCAAGCCCTTGCACACCAGCCAATATTCCCCCTGCCCCAAATCACCCCATGGTCAGACGCTGCAGCCCAGAGCCTGCCAAGATCATTTCAGCTATCCAGTCCTACAGTCTATGGGGTCACAAAGAGTTGGACACAATTGAGTGACTAAACCACCACCCCGTCCTATGGTTACTCGGCACACCTAACCTACTCATCAATTCCTTCCTGCAAAAACCCCAGTAAAGGCTCCTGGCCATGCTCTCCCCTCTGGCCCTGCTGCCCCGAGTGACCTGGTGCTTCTCCACGTGGCCCTGCATGCCACTCATCCCTGGGGACCTGTGAGTGTGAACCTCCTCCTTCGTGAAGGTCATTTCTGTATCTGTGTGTCTCACCACATCCGCTCAAAACAAATCTTGGCTGCAAATTTTAGAATCTCTGCTACAAAGGGGATGCCAAGAAGTGGCTCCACCATCGGGAGGTTAAAGTATGACAGCAAATTATTCTAGGAAAACCGGGCCAGTAGTTGTCAAGCACCAGGGAGACTCCGACAAAAAAATACTCCTGCTTTTCAAAAGGTAAACACTGTTGGTATCTGTGATAGCAGAGCGCTTCCTTAAAAGGGTATCTAATTAATTCAGAATAAAATCAAAGCATGTCCCGGAGGGTCCATGAGCTGCGAGTGATGGGAAGATCTCAGCTGTTGCCACCACATCCTCTTCATTAATCAGAGTAGAGAACGTTCAGATTAGTGTGGTACAGCTAGAACGTGAAATACAAGGAAACTTTGGGTAAACTAAGGCTACAGAGGCAGGCAGGAGCCAGATCACGGAGCGGGTGTGGGGTGGGGGGTGGGCTTAGACATCCTCAGAGTTAATCTGACAGGTGATACAAAATCACTGATTTTTTCTTTCATTTTAGCTGGACACTAAGTTGTGTCCAACTGTTTTGCAAGCCCATGGCCTGTAGCCTGCCAGGCTCCTCCGTCCATGGAATTTTCCAGGCAGGAATACTGGAGTGGGTTGTCATTTCCTCTTCCAGGGGATGTTCCTGACCCAGGGGATGAAACCCAAGTCTCCTGCATTGGCAGGCAGCTTCTTTACCACTGAGCCAAACCAGGGAAGCCACAAAGCCTCTGAAGACATTTGTAAAAGAGAGTGATGCGCCAGACCCATGCTGGAAAGATCATTCTGGTACTGTCTGGATGGGTAAATGAAGTCAACATTAACAAATTTATACGATACTTGTTAAAGAGAGGCTTTCAACATTCCTAGATTTCTAGAAAAATCTGAGATTATTTCATAAACAAAGTTAATAGACAAATGACAGATTTAGGGAAGAACTCTTCCAATTCAGAATACAGAGTATCCAAAACACACAGAGATCTCCCACATACTGATAAGTGCGTGCGTGCATTCTAAGTCATTTCAGTCATGTCCGACTCTTTGCGACTCTATGGACTGTAGCCTGCTAGGATCCTTCCTCTGTCCACAGGATTTCTCAGGCAAGAATATTGGAATGGGTTGCCATGTCCTCCTTCAGGGAATCTTCCCGACCCGGGATCGAACCTATTTCTCTTTGTCTCCTGCATTGGCAGATGGGTTCTTTACCACTAACACCACTTGGAAAGCCCATATTGACAATCAAGAGATAAAAATCACAAAAGAGGGATTCTTTGGTGGGTTAGCCATAAAGAATCCACCTACCAATGCAGGAGACGTGGGTTTTATTCCTGGGCAAGAAGATCCCCTGGAGAAGGAAATGGCAACCCATTCCAGTATTCTTATCTAGGAAATCCCATGGACAGAGGAACCTGGTGGGCTACAGTGTGTGCAGTCGCAGAGAATTGAACATGACTAAGCAACAAGAAAAATCTGAAAAGAAATCACAATTGAAAAATGGCTGCAGGACCTGAAAAACAATTCATGGAGGAACGCCTCTGTATGGAGAAAAGTCCAAACTCAGAAGTCAGGGGAATACACACTGAAGGACTGATATCACTGTATATTTCTGAGACTGACAAAACAAAGAGAGTAATTTCACTGTTGCTGGCGCAAATGTGCATCGCCATCACTGCGTATAGAACGGAATTAAGACAGAAAGGACTAGGAGTATTCAAAACCTAGTCTGACTACATCTATCACATTTTTTAAAAATGTATGTGCATTTTGATCCAGCAACCCTCCTACTGAAAGTAAAAGCATCCACTTACTAGAAAAAGCAAAAAGGTTTTTGCAGCAGCGTTTACAGAGGCCAAAAAATTGAAACCATACTGAAGGCTCAATGGTAGAATGCTTGATAAACTATGGTGTGCCAACGACATGGTATATTTTTCATCATCTAGAAGAAGGGACAGATTTAGGCCAGCTGAGGCACTGTTGAGAGAAAATAATAAGAAAGAAATACATTCAGATGAGAAGGCAGTTGGGTGTATTAGTGATGAGCACACTCAGAAGCCAGGCTGTTGGGACTCAAAACCCTTATTTAATCACCTCTTATGGAAAGTGTAATCCTGGATAAGTGACTGTTTTCTTGTCTGTAAAATGTGTCTGTATTTGGCTGAGCTAGAACACAAGAGATACTCAGGACAGCACCTGGCCTGTGGTCAGCATGCAGGGAACAGCAGCTGTATTTACATAGTCCCACTGTCTGACAGCAAATATGAAAAATCTCAAAATCTCAAAATGTATACAAGGGTCCCCACCTTCCTCTGCTGTTTTTTTTTTTTTTTTCCTCAGTGGTACTTATCTTCTCCATTCCTAACACATTTAACCATTTATTTATAGACTTTGCCTATCTCTGCCCCTCTTTAGAATTCAAGCTCTATGAAAGATAGTGTCTTTGCCTGTTTGCTCATTGCTGGATTCCCAATGTCTTGAACAGTGCTGGGCAGACAGTGAGGACTCAACAAAATCCTTGAATGAACGAATATGTGCATCTATGTCTTGCTGGGAGCAAGGGCTCCTCCCTTTTTTATGAATTTTTACTGAAGAATTGATGCTTTGAACTGTGGTGTTGGAGAAGACTCTTGAGAGTCCCTTGGACTGCAAGGAGATCCAACCAGTCCATCCTAAAGGAAATGAGTCCTGAATATTCATTGGAAGAACTGATGCTGAAGCTCCAATACTTTGGCCACCTGATGTGAAGAACTGACTCATTTGAAAAGACCCTGATGCTGGGAAAGATTGAAGGCAGGAGGAGAAGGGGACGACAGAGGATAAGATGGTTGGATGGCATCATCGACTTGATGAACATGAGTTTGAGCAAGTTCCAGGAGTTGGTGATGGACAGGGAAGCCTGGGGTGCTGCAGCCCATGGGGTTGCAGAGTCAGACACGACTGAGCGACTGAACGGAACTGCAGTATGGTTGGTTCACAATGATGTGCTAGTTTCTGCTGTTATACACATACATATATCCACTCCTTTTCAGATTCTATTCCCATACAGGTCATTACAGAGTACTGAGTAGAGTTCCCTGCGCTATACCGCAGCAGTCTCCAACCTTTTAGGCACCAGGAACCTGTTTCATGGCAGACAGTTCTTCCATGGACCAGGAGGCTGAGGGATGGTTTCAGGATGACTCAAGTGTGTTATATTTATTGTGCAGTTTATTTCTATTATTATTATATCGGCTCCACCTCAGATCATCAGACATTAGATCCCAGAGGTTGGTGACCCCCTCAGTATTCGGTACCCCTCTTGTGGTCAAACCAACCAGGTACCAGGTGTGTAGGTGTTGCGCCCCCCTCCTCCCCCGCCATTTATGTTCACATATTGAAGGAGTCTTTGGGCCTAGGAAAGAAAACAACAGTCTCAAAGGCCTTTGAATCATTTAACTTTGGAGAAAACAAAACCAAACTTTAGGTCCTGCCCTGATGCTCCAGGCCCGTTGCATCTATCTGGGACTTATCACCTCCTGTCCAGACACCTCCCACCCCCTACACCTGCCCAGAAGACTTATCACCCCTGCCCAACTACAAATGCCATCTCAACTAAGTGAAAGTGAAAGTGAAGTCGCTCAGTCGTATCCAACTCTTTGCGACCCCATGGACTGTAGCCTACCAGTCTCCTCTGTCCATGGGATTCTCCAGGCAAGAGTACTGGAGAGGGTTGCCATTTCCTTCTCCAGGAGATCTTCCCAACCCAGGGATCGAACCCAGGTCTCGCGCATTGCAGGCAGATGCTTTACCATCTGAGCCACCAATACCCAAAACATCCCACCTGATTAACGTTTCCATTATTGCTTCCACAAACCTCCATATAAATATGGAGCCTCCCTGATCCCTCCGGGCACTCAGCCTGGTCGTTAGGATGACTGTCGCCCCTCCTTGCCTGAATAAAGGTAACCTACTTCCGTTGAGGTCGTCTCTCCTCCTTTTCTGCCTCGGCCCGAACTATACCTTACGCATATGTCTGTCTATGATTATGTGAATATGCAGAAAAACAGAAAAAGACTGAGGGTAATACATTTGGGGCGGCAGGATTGGGAGGATGGGGGTGGACGGGGAGGAGGAAGCCAAGCAGAAAATGAGGAGAATACAAAGTCCCGGTCCAAATAAAGGTGGGAATGATTGTGACCTTGGTCATGAGCAATTCAGCAGGAATTCAGATACCAGCCAGGAGCAGGGGGTAAACGGCTTGGGCTTATGGCTTATCCCTGAGGGTGTGCAGAGGATTCCGTAGCCTCAGAGCCTGAAGGCGTGTCCCCACACTTGGATACATCACTGTACACATCGTGGGAAGGAACGACTGAGGTCATTTCAAATAAACACTTAGAATCCTGAACGTCTTCCCAAGTTCCATCTGGGAGCTTGCAGCATACACCGAGAGCCTGGCCCAACTTCTATCACACGAAGCTTCAATCTACAAGTGGGAATCCTCTGCTTGCTTTCACTGTTTGCTTCCTAACACCATCTTTATTTCTTGTGTAAGAACATTATTAAAAACAAGGAAAGGTTCACTTAGGTGTTAGCTTTTTTCTAAGAAGGTCTTTGAAAATTTCACACTTCGTCCTTATACTTTTACTGGAATAATCAGGTCTCTTTTCAGAAAAACATCTACTCAAAGAAAAAGTTTATCAAAGAAAGGTTTATAAAACCTATGCTGGGGACTTCGTGGTGGTCGACTGGATAAGACTCCATGCTTCCAATGCAAGGGGTGAGGGTTTGATCCCTGGTTGGAGAACTAAGATCCCCCATGTTGTGAAGACAAAAAAAAAAAAAAAAAGAGAGAACATGACAGTATCATCATAATAAACATTTTTTAAAAAGCTATGCTGTTTCACGTTCAATTTCTTCTACATGCAACTGTAAGGTTTGGAGTAGCTGCGAGCATAGCTATTACTTGGTTCCAAAGACACAGACTTGTGAAGGGTACAGACTTTTAAGAGAATTTATGTGACTATACGTACCAGCCTTTGCAACAGCCTGACTTGCCTTGGGATCCTGAGTCCAACCTGGAAGGAAGAAAGAGACATGAAATACGATTGTGAGGTCATTCTCATGTGAGTTAGTTACACGAAGAGGGTTAAGGCCCATGAAGACACACGAAGGGTTATCCACCACCTGAAAAGCAGTTTTGACTTTGAACCAGGAAGCACCCAGAACAAGATTAGAATTCATGCTTCTCAGACCTGGCTGGCTGCTTAACCCACAATGTCACACCACCTCCTCATCTGAGGGGTCTTACATCTATTAAGGGAGCAGATGAAATGACCAGAACAGAGTTCACTAGAATATCTGTATTCAGGGACTTCCCTGGCCATCCAGTGGGCAAGACTTCACCTTCCAATGCAGGGAGCTGGGGTTCAATCCCGGGTCGGGGAGCTGGGTTCCACATGCCTTGCAGCCAAAAAAGCAAAACATAAATCAGAAACAATACTGTAACAAATTCAACAAAGGCCTGAAAAATGGTCCACATCAAAAGAAAAATCTATTTAAAAAAAAAAGTACTTGTATTTGGTTTCCATTTATTTTTGGCCTGAAAATCAACTCTTCGCTGTTGTGTCTGTTACAATGAGTAAACATGTCCGCTTGCCTCTGATGGGTTCATTCATTCCGGTCAAAACCCCAGGAAGTTCTGAAGGCAAAACTGAACTTGCCTTGAACTTTCTTACTGTGTTTTTTCTGGATGATTTGCTATACTTTCCCACCGGCAGAGGAGGGGCACGGGGAAGTGATAGCATCCTTAGTTTTTAAAATCATCTAATAATTAACCAGCCCCTCCGGACTCATGCAGAAATCCTAGCTGGTTGCCAACCGTTTCTCAAGATAAATCACTGTTTAAAGAACAGAAGTGTGGACTCCACTGCTGTGAATAATAAGTTGGCCTTCCTGGAGGGCAGTATGACAATGTCGATCAAAACCTTGGAAAATATGCTTAGACTTTGCATAAACCTTTTTTAACAGCTTTGTAAGATATAACTTACAAACAATAAAATTCGCTCTTTTAACGTGCACAATTCAATTTTTTACAATATATTCACAGAGCTGGGCAAACCATCACCACAATCAATTTAGAACATTTTTATCCCCAAAGAAACCTTGCCTAACCTGTCACTTCCAAACTCCAGCTTTTCCGTGGCCCTCAGTTCAGTTCAGTTCAGTCGCTCAGTCGTGTCCGACTCTTTGTGACCCCATGAATCGCAGCACGCCAGGCCTCCCTGTCCATCACCATCTCTCTTTAAGTTTACTCAGACTTACGTCCATTGAGTCAGTGATGCCATCCAGCCATCTCATCCTCGGTCATCCCCTTCTCCTCCTGCCCCCAATCCCTCCCAGCATCAGAGTCCCCTCAAATGAGTCAATTCTTCGCATGAGGTGGCCAAAGTCCTGGAACTTCAGCTTCAGCATCATTCCTTCCAAAGAACACCCAGCATTGATCTCCTTCAGAATGGACTGGTTGGATCTCCTTGCAGTCCAAGGGACTCTCAAGAGTCTTCTCCAACACCACAGTTCAAAAGCATCAATTCTTCGGTGCTCAGCCTTCTTCATAGTCCAACTCTCACATCCATACATGACCACAGGAAAAACCATAGCCTTGACTAGACAGCTGTTTGTAGGCAATGTAATGTCTCTACTTTTCAATATGCTATCTAGGTTGGTCATAACTTTTCTTCCAAGGAGTAAGCGTCTTTTAATTTCATGGCTGCAATCACCATCTGCAGTGATGTTGGAGCCCCCAAAAATAAAGTCTGATACTGTTTCCACTGTTTCCCCATCTATTTCCCACGAAGTAATGGGACCAGATGCCATGATCTTCATTTTCTGAATGTTGAGCTTTAAGCCAACCCTTTCACGCTCCTCTTTCACTTTCATCAAGAGGCTTTTTAGTTCCTCTTCAGTTTCTGCCAGAAAGGTGGTATCATCTGCATATCTGAGGTTATTGATATCTCTCCCGGCAATCTTGATTCCAGCTTGTGTTTCTTCCAGTCCGGCGTTTCTCATGATGTACTCTGCATATAAGTTAAATAAGGCCCTAGGCACCCGTTAATCTACTTTGTCTCTATGGATTTACTCATCCTGGGGATTTCGAATAAATAGAATCATACTATTGTACTATTGTGGTCATTTTTTACTGGCCCTTTCCACTTAGCATAATCTTGTGTATTTATTAGCACTTCATTCTTTTTTATGTCTGAATAATAGTCTATTGTGTGGATACATCACATTGTGTTTATCCACTTCCCAGTTGTCGGACTCTAACGTTATTTCCACCTTTTGGCTATTATTTATACTGTGGAACTTGCATGGATATTCACATAGATGTCTCTGTGGAATAAGTGGAATAAGTGGAATTCCTGGGTCATATGGTAAATTTAACTTTTGAGAAATAGATACACCAGTTTGCAAAGTAGCTGTAACATTTTACATTCCCACCAGTATGCACATCTTTTAATTTAGAAATCATACTTTCAGAAATGTATCAATTTGCGGGGGGGATGTCAATACAAAAAAAATGAAAGCACGAAAAGACTTCTTTGCAACTTTTGAAACAATTGTTGATGGCTGGAAATAGCCTAGCATATTATTTAAACATGGTTTGGTTAAATATATTACGATACAGTGATTCATCAGAATACGGCTATTAAAAATAATGGTATGGGCCTATATTTATTTACGACAAATGTTAGTTTTACTGGACTTCTGAGCTGTTCACTAAATATTTCTCTAGTTGCCTGCTGGAAGGATTGCATTTCCTGGCCCTTGGTGGGAAGACAGCCACATGACTGGTTCTGGCCAATAACTTACGAATGTAAGCGGCCTTGTCACTTCTCCACCAAGGACTCGATGGAAGGTATGAGATTCTCCAGAACTGCCTTTTCTCACCTGCACGGTAAGTAGTAACATTTGAGAGGTTGCTGCCCCATCAAGCCTAAGGTCTCACTTGCTCCACTGACACCCCAAGATGGACGTCATACAAGCAAGAAAAAAACGTTCATCTAATTTATGGTTGCCAGGTAGTGGGGAGAAGGATGCAGGGAAGGGATGGTTAGGGCCTTTGGGATGGACATATACACACTGCTGTATTTAAAATGGAGAACCAGCAAGGACCTACTGTATAGCACAGGGGACTCTGCTCAATGTCATGTGGCAGCCTGGATGGGACGGGGTTCTTGGGGAG
The DNA here is from genome assembly GCF_001704415.2 of Capra hircus. Lineage (NCBI taxonomy): Eukaryota > Metazoa > Chordata > Mammalia > Artiodactyla > Bovidae > Capra > Capra hircus. The sequence continues at coordinate 12,105,430 of NC_030820.1, forward strand.
GATAGATACATGTATATGTATGGCTGAGTCCCTTTGCTGTCCACCTGAAACTATTACAACATTGTTCATTGGCTATGCTGCTGCTGCTGCTAAGTCGTTTCAGTTGTGTCCGACTCTGTGAGACCCCATAGACAGTAGCCCACCAGGCTCCCCCATCCCTGGGGTTCTCCAGGTGAGAACACTGGAGTGGGTTGCCATTTCCTTCTCCAATGCATGAAAGTGAAAAGTGAAAGGGAAGTCGCTCAGTCGTGTCTGACTCTTCGCGACCCCATGGACTGCAGCCTCCCAGGCTCCTCCATCCATGGGATTTTCCAGGCAAGAGTACTGGAGTGGGGTGGCATTGCCTTCTCCGTAATCGGCTATACCCCAATATAAAACAAAAAGTTTTTTAAAAAAGAAATGTTTGTCATTTAAATTATTGCAGTTTGGGGGTTCTTACCCCAGTTTCAGCCTGGCCTGTCCTCACTGATACAGTCAGACACACTTTGAATGATTAAATCAGGTAACAAAATGCTATCTTTACTGATCTCATTTTTTAAGTATAAGTGTCTGTATGTGCAGAATGCACCCAAAATTTTAATGGCAATTACCTCTGGATGTCTGAATTTTTTTTCTTTAAACTCTTCTGTAGTACCTTAGTTTTGTATCACTTGCAAACAGAAAAAACAATAAAGATATTTTCATTCTGTAAACTAAAAAACTGGTTTAATCATGATCCTCCTCTGATCCCTTCTGAAAATAGATATGTGCTACTGTAAACTACAATTGTAAGCCATCGTAGAGTCTCCTATTCTGCAGAACATGGAATAGGAAGAGTTAGCATAGGATTTCAGTTGACATGTGCTCTGACGCCAAATGAGAACCAGTCACTAGGAGGCTGCTGCTTTCTACTTCTAAAATGAGGTGGAATGATTTGAACGGTCCGAAGGAAACTAGAATCAGTGTCCTGGGCAAGGTGTCCGACAGTTCTGCAGGTTCGTCTCAGGCCTCTCCCTTCCTAAAATTGTGGAATCGGCTGGGGGCCACTTAAAATAACTAATCATGGTCAGAAGGGAAGCCTGGCCCTGCTCAGGTATTATGTTCGCTGGTTGATCTAAACTATTCTCTTTGAAGTCTCCTCCTTTGAAGAATAGGTTTTCCAAGAAAATAAACAAGTATTCAGGAGAACAAGAGAAGTTGGTTTTTCATTTTTGAGGTGGCTATCTGATATCTCAGGCGATCACCATGGCAACACTTGAGTCCAGATTTAGACACAGACCAAACCAGAATCAAAACTTCCTGGTGCACAGAGATTCCTGGTGCCAGCTAGGATTAGAAGTGGAAATGACACTAATGTCATCTTCATTGTTTTTAGTTAGGAGTTCCTGACCCCTTTTATTGTTTGAGAGCTTTCCTGTTCCCCTATAAGAACCTGGAAGTGGGGGTTAAGGACAGGTAACCGAATCCAGCTTAAAGGCAAGGAGTGTTCTGAATAAATAACCTCAGAGCATGGGCCCCAAATCACAGATTTATGAGATGGCTCAGATAGGAATTTCTACTCCTTCCAAGCTGAGCTTACTTCTCCAGCGCCAGAACAGATGTGCAGACCACAGTATTTAATAAGAAGTATCAGTCACAATCTTTGCCATGAAGGACCGACCATACTACCTAATGTCAAAGAAAATACACTCAGTAAAACTTACCAGATGAGGTAATTTTTATAAGTTACAAAGAAAATGGGAAAAAAAGAAGAGTTCACTACACTCTCAAGTGACCACGAGAGGCTCTACGATGGAGGGATGGCTTGAAGTCGGTGTGTAGAATGTTGGTTGGAGTGGAATAAAGGGGGAAGACAAATTTAAAGAGAATCAGGTTCAACATGAGAACCATGCGAGAAATCACTCATTATCTGCCTCTTCAACTCACATGGACCAAGCAGCATTTACCACCAGAACGAGCGTGGGTGGCTGAAGACTGCCTTTGCACCAAGAATATAGCAATAACCCCATCAGAGCTGGGGGACTGGAATCCCCATCTATCCCACCATCAGACGGTCCAACTGCAGGTGAAAAACAGCTTAATGTTCATCATCTGGATAAAAGAGATGGTATTTTCCCCCCAGGATCAATCACAGGGTTGGATCAGGACCAGGAGGGAAGAGAAAGCATTCCAGAAAGTCCACAGATGGGGAAGAGCGTGGGAAGGGAGGAGAGGAGTGAGGGGTATTCGAAATACACACCGTATACACATTCCCTTTAGGGATGGGTGCTTTCATGACCTGGGTTCACTGAACGAGAGACAGAAAGGCCGGATTCAAGCCCTCATTCCTTCCGAGCTCTGCCACCAGCTCTGTCGCCCTAGGTTCCATCACAGAGCCAGGAGTGGCTGCACTGAGGCCAGTCTCAGCCACACACCATCAAATGGCTGAAGACATGAGCTCCTTATCTACCCATTGGCCTGCATCTCCCAAGGACATTCTGAAGCCAAGACCAGGAACTCAGCTGCCTCAGAGACCTGGCCAGGACCTGACACCGACCCCAGGGTGACATGCTGGACGGCATGGGAGATGCCACCCATCACCTGGGCTGAGGACACTCAGTCTTCGAAGAGCCTCATTCTGGGAATTCTCTATCACTGACACAAAAGTCTTCTTTCGGAGAAATGGGGCTGCACGTTGTTCAGCTACGTGCCACGTGCCATGTGAGCTACCCATAACCTCAGCAATGGGAGAAGAAACTTTATCTGGGGTTGGGTGGGGGGTTGGGTGGGTTGAAATTTCAAACAATTTCCAGGCAGCCGGGAAAACAGTAACAAAACCCAAACCAACCAGCCTTAGGTGAATCACCCTGTTGCTTTCAATCTGTGAGAAACAAGGGACACGGACCTGGCTTGTGGGAAGATAATGAAGAGGTCGGGGACCCTCCCAGCAGGAAACAAAAAAAAGCTCAGGTCTCCATCCGATGGCTCCATCTTCCTAAACCGACCATCTGTTCCTTAGATACTGAAAGCTTGCAGGGGACTTCCCTGGTGGTCCAGGAGTTAAGACCTCCAATGCAGGAGGTGTGGGTTCAATCCCTCGTTGGGGAGCTGAGATCCCACGTGCCTCGTTGCCAAAAAACCAAAACATAAAACAGAAGCAATATGGTAATAAAGTCAATAAAAAATTAAAAAGAGAAAGCTTGCAGGACTTTCAGCTGGACCTCTGACAGCATGTGGGCAGGGCTCCTTTACCTTAGAGCATCCAGGACTTTGGGGGAGTGTGTGTTAGAAACACAAGGTCACACAGGACTCATCATTCAGCTCTTAGGACTCCCCCCTCTTCTCCTCAATCCCACCCCCAGAGAAACCAGACACGGCTAGTTCAGAAGTGAGCCAATCTCTGGAATCTCTCCCACAATATCCTTCTTCCCCATCCAGCCTTACAACTCCACTGAAACAATCACAGCCGTGCACATAAAGGAGATATGATTGAGTGGTCTGGGGCTCACAAGATCTTGCCTTGACTTTACTTTTTGAAGAATTAAAAAAATTGTCTTGATTTTCTGTTTTCCCAAATGCAAAGTGGTAGATTACAAAAGTTAAAAGTGCAGAAATGCTCAGTTCAGGCACTTACAAACAGATCACCACAATGAATGTGTTACTGGAAGCAGAGGCTCAACACTATCTGTGTGCCAGGAGATAAAAGTTAAAAGTCATCCTTAAACAGACCACATCAAGTTGTAAATATGAAAGTGGTGCCGTCTTTGGAGGAGTCACTGAAAGCACAGCTTGGCAGTCAGGGCACTTGGGTTCTAATTCAGGCTCTGAAATATCCCCTTGGGCGCATCACTGCCCCTGGGGGGATTTCCAAGGTTCTTCTCCTTGGAGAGGAAGCTTGCTGAGGCTTTCCTTGCAGTGGTAGGGATTCAACCAGGCTGTTCATAAATAATAAAAATGGCTCATGAGACCTGAGTCTTACTATATGTAAGTGCTTTATCTGACAGAGTGGGTTGATTATTTTTTATTTAATAGTTTATTATTACTTAGAAGCTGATGAAAGGTAAGCATCAGGATCCCCCACTTGCACAGTCCCTTAACAATGATGATGGGTTTCCTTAGTGGCTCAGTAGTAAAGAATCCGCCTGCCAGTGCAGAAGATACAGGATCGATCCCTGGTCCAGGAAAATCCCACATGCCACAGGGCAACTAAGCCGCTTCGCCACTGCTACTGAGCCTGTTCTCTGCGGCCCGTGCTCTGCAAGAGAAGCCGCCACAGTGAGAAGCCCTCGCACCAAGCTAGGGAAAAGCCTGAGCAGCAGTGAAGACCTGGAGGAGCCGAAAATAAATAAATAAATTGCAAAAAAAAAAAAAAAAAAAGTCTGAGAAAAAACAGTTATTCTAAAAGTATGTTGCTTGTCAGTCTGTCAAAATGTGTCGTTTGTTGTGATTTATCATTCTAAATAACTGTTCAAGGGCACTCAAAGCCAGTGTACTGGGACAACCCTGACGGATGGGATGGGGAGGGAGGTGGGAGGGGGTTCAGGATGGGGGACACAAGTACACCCATGGCTGCTTCATGTCAGTGGATGGCAAAAACCACTGCAATACTGTAAAGTAATTAGCCTCCAATTAAAATAAATAAATTAATTAAAAAAATAAATAAATAACTTCATTTTAGCACAGAATATTGTCAAGAAGTCTTTTCCAATTATGTAAACTTGATTCCCCTCTCAAAAATTTAGATCCACCCCTGCCTATGAGGTAGGAACCATGAACAATGCTAGCTTCCAGATGATGAAAGAGACCCAGAGATGTTAAGTTACTTGCCCAAGTACACACAGCCAGTAGGCCAGTGGGATCCAGATTTGAACCCAGGCAGCCTGGTTCCACTTGGAATGTTGTTAACTATATACTTTATTACTTCTTATAATTTTTATATAGAGCTCCTAGAAAACTCTCCGTGAAACTCAATACCTGGTAGCTACTATTACTCTGTAAATTAAAAACTGTTTTTGCAATAATGGGGATGCAGTTCCATCCTTATTTAAAGAAAGCATATCAATTTGAAAGCACACTGATTTTATATAAGACATTTGCTTTTTTAAAACATGCAGTTACTTTTATTTTAAAAAATTATTTATTTACGGTTGCACCGGGTCTTCATTGCTGCACAAGGTTCCTCCTCTAGTTTCAGCAAGCGGGGCGACTCTAGTTGTGGTATGCAGGCTTCTCATTGTGTTGGCTTCCCTTGTGGTAGAGCACGGGCTCTAGCGAGTGTGGGCTTCACTAGTTTCAGAACATGGGCTCAGTATTTGTAACTTTCGGGCTGTGGAGCACAGGCTCAGTAGCTGTGGCCCAAAGCACGTGGGATCTTCCCGGATCAGGGGTGGAACCCTCATCTCCAGCATCGGCAGGCAGATCCTTTACCACTGAGTCACCAGGGAAGACCAAGACTTCCTTTTTAATCTTAATTTCCTGAAAGATGCTTTCAAAGCTGTATCAGTCTCAATGTGGTCCATGCATTGCCCACATCAGGACCATCGGGGTCCCACCCAAACCTAGTGGATGGAAATTGATGGGAGTAAGGCTCAGGAATCTGAATTCTTAAAGAGCCCCTGAGTGTCTTTCTGCAAGATGAAGTTTCAAAACCACTGCAGACAGTGGGTTTATTACACTACGGGTAATACTGTTTATAGATGAGGTGTGGGGGAAGAAGCATCTTGAATCCAGCATATATTAGTAATATTTTCAGTTAAAGACAAGTAATAGGAATTACAACGCAGGCTACCAGGCAAATTCAGGTACCTTAAAATTCACAAGCTCACTGACATCTAAAAATTGTTTGTGCTCAGTTGCTCAGTCATGTCTGACTCTGCAATCCCATGGACTGTAGCTCAACAGGCTCCTCTGTCCATGCTGATTCTCCAGGCAAGAATACTGGAATGGGTTGCCATTCCTACCATTTCCTACTCCAGGGGACCTTCCCAATTCAGGGATGGAACCCGAGTCTCCCGCATCTCCTACTTTGGCAGGCAGATTCTTTACCATCAAGCCGCCTGGAAAGCTCTGAAAGCGGTTCACCAAATGCCACATGTGGAATTAAAATATGACAAATGAACCTGTCTATATGAAACACCAACAGAGTCAGGGACATAGAGAATAGACTGATGGTTGCCAAGGAGGAGGGGGGTGGGAGAGGGTTGGACTGGGAGTTTGGGGTTAGCAGATGCCAACTATTAGCTACAGAATGGATACACACGGGTCTTACTGTATAGCACAAGGGAACTATATTCAACACCCTGTAACAAACCATAATGCAAAAGAATATGGAAGAAGAATACGGGACTTCCTTGCGAGTCCCGAGGTTAAGACCGTGTTGCCAATGCAGGGGGTGTGGGTTCGATCCCCTGGTTGGGGAGCTAAGATCCTTGCGGTGTGGCCAAAAGATTAAAAAAAAAAAAGAAAAAGTAAAACACAAATAAGTCACAGTACAGTGACCCAATCAAATTATATAATAATAAAGAATGTACATATATATAACTGAATCACTTTGCTATACAGCAGAAACTAATACAACTGTATTGTAATTCAACTAAAATTCAATAAAAGCAAATTGTAAAAAATGGTACACATATAATTTTGAAGGCCATAATTATTGAGACCGCAACATTAACTGCATTGCCAAGGCATTGTTCAAAGTATATTAATTAATCTTCAGAATCCTTTAATTAAGTAATCTAGTCACCCCCATCCTCGAGATGGGTAAATAGAGGCTCGTAGATGTGAATTAGGGCTTCCCAGGTGGCGTTAGTGATAAAGAAACTGCCTGACAATGCAGGAGACACAGGTTCGATCCCTGGGTCGGAGGGCATGGCAACTCACTCCACTATGCAAACCTGAAGAATCCCATGGACTGAGAAGCCTGGTGGTCTATGGTGCATAGGGTTGCAGAGTCAGACATGACTGAAGCGACTTAGCACTCACACAGATGTGAACTAACTCTCCAATAAGTGCAGAGACAGGATTCGAACACAGAAGTCTGGTTCTAGAGGCTGTGCTCTCAATTCCACATCTTATACACACAAAATTTTATTTTAAGAGGGTAGGGATAAAAAGGTAAAATCACAAATTTTCACAAAACTTTATATTCAGAGTTTTTTCCTGACTTAGTCATTTTCCAGAAGAATAAACGGTGTCATGGGCTGACGACAGCAAGAACTCACTAACATGGGCCAAACCCGTGTTCTTACAAGCAGGAAAGTTCAGTGTTAAGCCTACTTGGACTTGCAGATGTCAGAGCTTTAATCCCTCCTCTTAGCTCATAAACAGAATCTTTGTTTCAGTGCTTCCCACATCTTCTCCCTCCGCCCTCTAAAAAGTTTTTGGATCTTTACCCTAAATTCCTTCCCTCAGCACTTCAGTGGCGCCAACATCAAGTGCTGACCATCCCCAGCACTTTTAGATGTATTACCTACCCAACCCTCACTACTCCGTTCTTTCCCACTTTGTACAAAATTGGAGATTGAAGCACTCAGGACTGTGCTCAGCATCACAGAGGTGAAAAGCGCCTGAATCTGGAATTGAGCCCCGGTAGCGGGCATCAAGCCCCCGTCCTTAACCAAAACATCTGCCATTTCATATACCACAGTATACGAGGTCCTTTACACAAACTAGCAGCTGGATCCTTACAAGTATGCTCAAGAGTAGGTGTGTGCCCTGCTGTGAGGGACAGGAAAGGGAGGCAGAGAGACGCATAGGGGTGCTCGTCCAGGCCACACAGTAGTAAAGAGCAAAGGGGAGACCAGCCTCACTCTCTGGATGCCAAGCTTGCACATTCCTCCTCCACCACACAGCCTCCTGGAATTTTTATGGGTTATTCCTCATGGCAGTCCTACAAGAGAAGAATCGTTCCATTTTGTAGATAAGCACATCCTTAAGGCAGAGTTGACGTGAAAGTAACTATGGGATGTTTAGGCAGATTCTGTTTTCCAGATCTGCCTTCAAACCAAGGCTCTGGGAAAGGGGTCAGAAAGTATACCTGCTTATCTCTTCCTCTCATCCTGCAAAAGCATGCTTTCGGCTAAACAATTTAAATACATGTGAGCAAACAGCACCGGAGATGCAGAAATGCACCGCCTTCGTTAATCAGGACAGAGCCCTTTCTCCCGATAAGGTCTGTGCATTGATATCTGTGGGAACCTGTTTGATATTCTTTCAAGAGCCTTCCTATCCATAAGACATTGTATTGAGAGTTCATATTTGCAGGTTTCATTCACTTGTGAGGTTAAGCCATTTAAAAAATCCTGACAGATACACAGAGTATTAACCAGGGGAACTGAGACCCTTTGGTTCTTCCTCCTCCGCCCATCATTTGGCCACCTTTAAGCTGCTAAAGCAATAAGAGATGAAAACTCTGTTCTCCCGGTTTTCAGATGAGAAAAGCGGAGGCTTCCACGAGTTTAGAACATTTCCTAGACGTGCTCTCTCTCTAGAACAACTGGAAGCCAACAGCAACCTGCCAAGACTACCCCACAGGCGCATCTGAAAGAACCTTGCAGTTAGCTTAGGGTTCTGGCTCAGAAATGAACAAAACCAGCAGAAACCCGCCCAGGTAACAGGAGCCGAAGAGGTTTGGTTCCGCAGGACTTTGAAGTGCAGACACAATTCTGCAAGAAACTTTGTCAGCCAGACTCTCTCCTCGAGGGAACAGTAGATGGGGAAGCTCCCAAGCAGAACACTGGGGACGAAGAAGTGAAGGGGGGACGATGTGCCAGGACATGGGGGTGATCCCACCCTCCCTCGCGTCAAGTAGCCTGTCCCGCAGCCACGCGCCCGAAGGCGGCGGTGGTAAGAGACTGCAGCCGGCGCCCGGGGCCCGCCGGGGGCCCCCTAGAACTCCACTTACTTGATCCGATGTGTCTCCCCAGCTCCTCGCCTCTTCCAGCAACCCGGCGCAGAGCGGCAGCGCAAAGTACAGCCCGAGCAGCGGGAGCATGGTGAGGCCGGGCGGCTGCACCAAGACGCTGCGGGACGCGCGGATACAGCGCAGGACTCAGGGCAGCGCTCCGGACTGCGGACTCGCGCTGCCCTGCCTCGCGCCCCGCCCCGCCCCCTGAGCCCCCCCGACCCCGCCCCTTAGCCCCTCCGGCCCCGCCCCCACGCCTACTCGGGTCCCGCCCCCCGCTCCTTCCGGCCCCGCCCCCGCGCCGCGCCCCGCCCCCTGAACCCTCCGGCCGCCCCTTAGCCTCTTCTGCCCCGTCCCCACGCCTATTTGGTCCCGCCCCCCGCTCCTTCCGGCCCCGCCCCCGCGCCCCTCCGGCCCCTGCCCCCCTCCTGCTCTGCCCGCAGCGCCCCGCCGCTGCTCCTCACCCCTCGTGGGTTCAGACTCCTCACTCCCGCGAGGTCCGCCCCCGGTCCGCTGCATCCACAACGGGTGCCCCCAGCCCAGAGCGCACGGTTCGCGCCCCATCGCTCGCCGCCTTCCCGCCAGTACCTTCAGCAACCCCCCTCCTGCCCCGCCCCTCCCTCGCCTTCTCCAACCTGCGCCGGGGGCACCTGCTACCACCTGCATGCCCCTCTCCCGCTCCTTCGTGAACTCGCGCCATTCCTGTCTCAGGAGGACACTGTAAGGGCCAACCTGACCCTCCATATACAGTCCGCCCCTTCACCTGCTATACAGACCTCGCTCCCGCGCTGCATGTATACCGCCCGCCCACTTCCAATACATACCACCTCCCACCCGGTATATACCACCACCATTCCCACACCTGCCGCCTGAAGGCATCAGGAGACCTTCTTCTGGGAAAATAGTGCGTTCCCCTTGACATCCAGCACTGATGCCTACAAGCCCAGTTGAGGGAATGCCAAGTGGTCTAACGCGGAAAGTACCAGCAACGTGGTCCCCTTTTATATGGCTCTGGCATAAGGGAACGGAAAGGAGGAAGCTAGAGTTGGCACCACGCCGTAGTACTTCCGTTTTTTTGGTTATTAATCATAAAAATGAATGTCACTGTTATCATAGTTACAGACTATTGGTCATATTTCTGTCCTGTCATAGGAAGAACTGTTAATAATCTGCCAACCATTCACCCACCCACCTTTTAGAGTCTGGGCTCCATCTTTGTACCTGGCAGACGCGCAGTGATCTGGAGCTGCTAGTTTCCAAAAGGCAATCACCTCAAAGACACTTAAAAATGTTTTTTGTCGTGATCCTGCTGCTGCAAAGTTGCTTCAGTCGTGTCCTACTCTGTGCAACCCCATAGACGGCAGCCCCCAGGCTCCCCCATCGCTGGGATTCTCCAGGCAAGAACACTGGAGTGGGTTGCCATTTTCTTCTCCAATGCATGAAAGTGAAAAGTGAAAGTGAAGTCCCTCAGTCATGTCTGACTCTTCCAGACTCCATGGACTGCAGCCTACCAGACTCCTTCGTCTATGGGATTTTCCAGGCAAGAGTACTGGAGTGGTAAAAATCTTCTCCTTGTCGTGATAAAAATCACATAAAATTAAAAGTACTATTTTAACCCTATTTACCTGTGCAATTTGGTGACACTAAGTACGTTCACATTATCATGCAACTTTTACCATCATGCATCTCCTGAATTTTTCACCTCAAGACATTTTTTTATGTCTCTGTAAAAATTCCCTCTAAATTAATACACTGAGTAATAAGTTGGCATCTATCTCAGTGGCCAAAAACAGGGAAATGGTTAACTCAAAAGACAGAACATCCATCCTGTGGAATATTACACAGCTGTTAAAAAAACAACCATAAAGTGCATGGAAACAGAAAAAATGTTTACAGCATAATTTAAAGGAAAAATCAGATCACATAACCATATCAAAAGTATGAGTTTAATTGGGTAAAAATACATATGAGTGGACATCAGGACTAGGGAAGAATGAGAACAGTGGGTGTGTTAGCTTATGGCAGTATCTCTTTTTAAATATCTTGTTTCCTCTTGTTGAAATGTTGATTGTTAAAGACATTAAGGGGCGCGGGGAGTGTTGTTTTGGTGAAATAAATGGAAGGAAAATCATTGTCATTAGCAATTAAACGTGTAATAGCCTTTCCACAGGCTAATTAAAAAAACATGCCTCCACCATGGAGTGACTGTAGCTGGTCCAACAAGGTTTCCGCAACAAAAGCACCGATAAAGGAGAGCTTTGAAGTAAGTCAGAGGGTTTTTATTCTTGGTTCTTTACTAACCGTGAGTTACAGATGCATCCTGGGCACACTTAGAAACTTAGCAGCATGCAAAGTATGTGCAGTCCCCTCCTCGTTTTAAAACTAAGGGGGAGAAAAATACTAGAACAAAATAAAAAGGAGGAGAGCCCCAAATCTTGTAGAATGTTGGCCCCACCACCTCCTTGCCTCCAGAAGGAAACACCTGCTTAAAAACTGAAAGTTGAATTTGGACAAAACTGGTTTATTTGAAAGTAAACAATAACAGCTACTGTTATTTCAATCCGTCAATTCTCCAGCAACACTGGGGACCTTGTCTTGGTCTTTCTCTCCTCCCCTCTCTTACTCAACTCTTGTTTTGTTTTGTTTTTTTTTGACTTTATATCTGCCCTTTGTCCCATTGTGTCCCAACTGATTTCTGCATAGGCCAAGTCGTTGGGAAATGAGTTTTCTTTTCTCCATCTGCTAGGACTCTCCAATTCTACTCTAGGTGGTGGTGCTGGTTCATTGTTACATTTGTTTTATGGCACCTTTGACCTAAGGGATAAGAACTTCCTTGAGGACCCCAAGTTTTCTTCCACAAATTGTAACATTGTGCTCAATGCGTGCCTAGCCTTTAAGGAGCATTTGATGAATGGAATTAGGGGACAGGAGGCCTGGTGGGGCAGGGAGCTAGCTGTGCTGGAGGAAGACTGCTGGGCTGTATTCTGAACTTGGTCCCTTTCTAGCTACACAACTTGAGAGTTTCTGAACTTCCCAGTATTTACCGAACTTCCTAAGCTTCTGAGTGACGTCAGAGAGTTTGTGTGACCAGATGGTCTTTAAACCTAGGCAGGTGTCATACAAATAAAATCCAGTGAAAGTTTTCCAAAAATCTCTGTAAGCATAGGCGATTATTTCTATTAGCCTTATCAGTCAGGATGAATAAATTAATGATCCCCCTTCAAAGGAGCCGAGCTATCCCCACACATATGTCCTTTGATGCCAGGCGTTACTGGTTTTACTGTGTGAAACCACTGAGCTCAGAGAACCTCAAAGCTGGAAAAGACCTAAAACCCAGTCCCGATTTTTCTGATGAGACCTGTAAGGGGTTTGTAGGGCCCATTCTCCAGTTAGACACAGAGCTCCAGTCAGGACCCATGTGTTCACAGACAGGGTCTGTGTGCAGGGCTCAGTAACAAGGGTGTCTTAGTACAACAGTGAAGAGGCTCTGCTGGTCAGGGAGGCCCCTGTGCCGGCTCTTGCCAGGAAGTAGCTCCCGTGTGTGACTGAAGCATGGGGCAAGGGATCCAGGATTTTAGAATTAGGCTCATTGGAGTTAGGGGCTTTCCCCTGGTCCCCCATGTGAGACCACCAGTGGATAGGCCTGGCCAGCGTAGCTAGGGCAGAGAGACTGAAGGCAGGCTCTGCCGCTGGTTTCTTTTCTTCTCCCTCGAATTTACCCTTGGTCGCCTTCTGGTCCCTCTATCTAGCTGCTCTGATATTCAAGCTCCTCCTCCACGCCTCCCCCCGGAGGCCCTCTTACCCAAGCTTCCCTCTGAACACCTGCAAGGCCGTTTTGTTCTGTTCCGGGCCAGCCCTTTCCCACCTCCTCTGCCTCACCTTTTTGTCTGCTTATATGACCTTGTGTTTCTCCTGAACACTTGACAACTTTGCGTACTCACGACAGTGTCTTTTTTCTAGTGACCTTTTTTTCTTTTTAATCAAAAAGATAGGAGGAGAAAATGGATTCCTTTTGGCTTTGCCTCCACAATTTCTCAGGGCCCCTTGGTATCTTGGGAGTCATGTGGTTGTTCTTCAGTTGCTAAGTCATGTCTGATTCTTTGCAACCCCATGGACGGCAGCCCGCCAGGCTTCTCTGTCCTTCCCTGTCTCCCAGAGTTGGTTAAAGCCAATTTTCACCTAGTTTACAGATGGTGACTTTTACCCAGAGAGATTTATGAGAGAGGAAGCAGAGAATCAGTTTTCCTATTTCTTTTGATTGATGATCTGCTAAATATGTCAATACTCACGAAGTGTAGCACAACATATTCTATTTGAATTTTCTGCTTACACATTTGAGACCCTAGACTTGATTTGCTAGTGGGCAAGGATTGTCTCAAGCTCATTTTTATATCCCCTGGAATAAAAAATATCCCCTGGAATCTCTATTCCAGTCTGCCTGGAATAGAGTCGACATGCAGTGTGTTTGATGGATTGGAAGAATGTGTATCTGTGTCATGAACCCCTGTGCTAGCTGTATGCCATGATATAACAGGAGTTTTAGACATGATCCTGGAAGAATTTAACCATTTAGATATGAAGCTGGAACTAACAGTGTAGTTTGAGCTCAAGGGTGAGATGCTAAGTGGAGAGGAGGGTGAGATTGTAACTGTGGTCTAGGATAATTAGAGAAGGCTTCGGGGAGGAAGAAAAAATTATTCTTTTCATGAATCAGACTTGAAAGCCAGATGGAGAAGACGGGGTGTTCAGGAGACAGAAGAAGGAGAGGGTGCAAGTGTGGAAAAGGCTTTAGACATCGTGGAAAATTCACAAAATGCTGAGGGAAAGGTCCAAGTTTGGGGAGTTACCTGTAGAATGTTCTTGAGCGAGCAGTCTCCGAGTGCAGATCTGCTAACTTTTCCCATCGAGCTAACTTTTTAAAAGAAGTCCTTTCCTTCAAGGTTTTTGTCACTCCCATCAGTGATGGTGTCTCTCTGGGTCCTTGGGGGGAAGTGTGAGAAGAGTATGTTCTCGGGGGGCCATATATATATTGGGAGAATGAGGTGAGTGGAGGAGGTGGTGAACTAGAGCCTCAAGAAGGTGTTGAGAGGAAAACATGCCCAGTTGATTCCAAAATTCTGCCTGTACCCCCCACAAACGTGGTACCGTTATGTCTAGGTGGTATAAAAATTACTACTATTTCAGTGACCCATACTCACTGCTGTTATTAATACTATAGAGTGAGTAGTTAAATATGCTTTTTTGAACAAGTCTTTCCCATTAATAAAACTTTAAAAAGTAATTTTTGCTTGATAAATGTAAGTGATCTAACCAAATATAAGCAAAGAGTACAGCTGCAAATCAAATAAACTTGAAATTTCAATGCAGCCATGTAAAAGTGAGCAAGCAGTGATAAATCAAGTAAGTTGTCCTTAATAAACCATTAGAGTTAAATGAAGGGGCTTGTTGCCAGATGCCGTCTTGATCGGTCGGTTACCTTGTTTAGGCTTCTGATGGAAATGTTTACACAGCCACGAAATTCTCAGTGTAAATTGGGCTCAATAAACATTTCATATGATGCACGCATGCATTTGAGAAGAACACATATACTTCTTAAACTTTCATTGTATTGAAGTCTAGTTGATTCACAGTGTGTTAGTTCCTACTACACAGCAAAGTGAGTCAGTCAGCTGTGTTCTTTCTCACGTCCTTTTCCGTTTTGGTTTGTTACAGGATATTGAGCATAGCTCCTGGCGCTGTAGAGCGAGATCAGTTCATTTTTAACTTAGTGCTCTCAAGGTGTGTGTGATGGGGAAGGAAAACTACCAGCTCAGTGTCTTCTAAAACTCAGACTGGGGGTCAGCAGTGGCTGAGTTTCATCTCATGTACTCACCTTCATCTTTCTGAGTTTTGTTCTCTTTAAAAAAAATTTTTTTATTGGCGTATAGTTGATTTACAATGTTGTGTTCGTTTCTGCTGAGTGATTCAGTTATACGTATATTCTTGTTTTAGATTATTTTCCCATATCGGTCATTACACACTATTGAGTAGAGTTCCCTGTGCTGCACAGCAGGTCCCTGTTGGTTGTCTATTTGATGTATAGTAGTGTATGGGTGTTCAAGCTGGTTTTAGGAAAGGTGGAGGAACCAGAGATCAAATTGCCAACATCCGCTGGATCATGGAAAAAGCAGGAGAGTTCCAGAAGAACATCTATTTCTGCTTTATTGACTATGCCAAAGCCTTTGATTGTGTGGATAACAATAAACTGTGGAAAATTCTGAAAGAGATGGGCATACCAGAACACCTGACCTGCCTCTTGAGAAACCTATATGCAGGTCAGGAAGCAACAGTTAGAACTGGACATGGAACAACAGACTGGTTCCAAATAGGAAAAGGAGTACATCAAGGCTGTATATTGTCACCCTGCTTATTTAACTTATTTGCAGAGTACATCATGACAGACGCTGGGCTGGAAGAAGCACAAGCTGGAATTAAGATTGCTGGGAGAAATATCAACAACCTCAGATATGCAGATGACACCACTCTTATAGCAGAAAGTGAAGAAGAACAAAAAAGCTTCTTGATGAAAGTGAAAGAGGAGAGTGAAAAAGTTGGCTTAAAGCTCAACATTCATAAAACAAAGATCTTGGCATCTGGTCCCATCACTTCATGGGAAATAGATGAAGAAACAGTGGAAACAGTGTCAGACTTTATTTTTGGGGGCTCCAAAATCACTGCAGATAGTGACTGCAGCCATGTCATTAAAAGACGCTTACTCCTTGGAAGGAAAGTTATGACCAACCTAGATAGCATATTGAGAAGCAGAGACATTACTTTGCCGACTAAGGTCCATCTAGTCAAGGCTATGGTTTTTCCTGTGGTCATGTATGGATGTGAGAGTTGGACTGTGAAGAAGGCTGAGCGCCGAAGAATTGATGCTTTTGAACTGTGGTGCTGGAGAAGACTCTTGCGAGTCCCTTGGACTGCAAGGAGATCCAACCAGTCCATCCTAAAGGAAATCAGTCTGGGTGTTCATTGGAAGGACTGATGCTGGGGCTGAAACTCCAGTACTTTGGCCACCTCATTCGAAGAGTTGACTCATTGGAAAAGACCCTGATGCTGGGAGGGATTGGGGGCAGGAGGAGAAGGGGCTGACAGAGGATGAGATGGCTGGATGGCATCACCGACTCGATGCACATGAGTTTGGGTGAACTCCGGGAGTTGGTGATGGACAGGGAGGCCTGGCGTGCTGCGATTCATGGGGTCGCAGAGAGTTGGACAAGACTGAGCGACTGAACTGAACTGAACTGAAGTGTATGGGTATCTTAATTCCAAACTTCTATTTTATCCCTGTTGATAACCGTAACTTTGTTTTCCCAAAATCTGTGAATCTTTTTCTGTTTTGTAAATAAGTTCATTTATATCATTTTTTAACCTTTGGAAAATGTTAAGGATTATAGGTAGTCATACATTTTTTTAATATTCCTGAGTCATTCAGAGGCACAGTGAGCATGAGTTTTGCCTTATTTCCTGAAATGCACACACACACACACACACACACACACACAAATCAAAGCCAGCTTCTCACTCTTCAGCATTAGCTGTAGATGCTGTCTGTCCTTTCCTGCGTTTGCATTAACGAGTATATCAAAGACATGCAAATGGTTCTGCAGAAATATTTGTCGGTTGAACAATGGTCTGTACCTGTAGAAGTGTTCACTAAACATTGAACAAGCTCAGTGAAAACTTAGGAATTACTCTTATCTTTTGGAAAAGACCTGGATGCTAGGAAAGATTGAGGGCAGGAGGAGAAGGGGGCAACAGAGGATGAGATGGTTGGATGGCATCACCAACTCAAATGGACATGAGTTTGAGCAAACTCTGGAAGATAGTGAAGGACAGGGAAGCCTGGCCTGCTGCAGTCCTTGGGATCTCAAAGAGTCAGACACGACTGAGCGACTGAACAACAACAACTTGTCTTTTGGAAGGACGCCTAGAACCACAAGAGGTGTCCTGCTGTTCTGGGATTTAGCCTGACCACAGAAGATTTGCAACAGCACAGAGGCTTTGCTGATGCTGTGACAGGGATGAAGGGTCACTCTGCCTTGGTGCCCAACTGGGAGGGCCCCGCCTGGCTTTATCTTTGTCTTGAGGCATGGAGGATGGAGAAGCCCACAAAGCTTGGAGTTCATCCACAGCATGTGTTTTCTCCCTGACGACCTGCCAGATCCTTTCCAGACAGAGCTTGGGAGGTGTCCAGAGACCTTCACTGAAAGCTGTCGGTGTCTCTTTGGAAGGGTTTTGACTCGAGCTAAACAGTGTTGGTTTTGTGGTTGATGCTGAGAGATAGATCACGCTCCCCGAAATCAAGGCTTAACAGCAGAGCTGTCATCACGCTTTCTCCGCGGCTCACAGGCTCGCTGCCTGGCTGGCGAGGGAGAAACTTTCTCGTCTGTGTAACACGTGCCACAGGTATGACTCTCCCAGGTGCACACTTGCTGATCCAGATATGCAATCCTGTCCCCGTATCTCAGGGTTACCTCCATACTGAGTTCCCACCCCCCTGTGTAGCATGGACTTCACTCTTGCCTGTTCACGAGAAACCATGCATTGCTGTTGTTTAGACACTAAGTTGTGTCCGACTCTTTTGTGACCCCCTTGGACGGTAGCCCACCAGGTTCCTCTGTCCATGGGATTTCCCAGGCATGAATACTGGAGTTGGTTGCCATTTCCTTCTCCAGGGGATCTTCCCGACCAAAGGAAAGGTCTGCTGCATTGCAGGCAGATTCTTTACCTCTGAGCCACCAGGGACGCCCACCTCTGACCGTAGTCACCACCTTTATTTTTGATCTTCCTTATCAAAAATGAACAAAATCATTCTTTCTTGGCTTTCTCTTATCAATAAGGCATGACGTCATATCTAATAGAGAACACTGTTGGCCAATGGAGTCCTACTATACAGGGTCATTTCTCAGCTCTGCCACTGATTATGTCATTTGTCTTTCTAGCGGAGTATCTTAAAAAAAAAAAAATATATATATATATATATATATATATATATATAGTCACGCTTTTACCATCATTTAAATGAAATGCCAGTGTCATGCTAAGACTCATGATTCTATCCTGAGTCTTGCTAAGATAACTTTGTAACTGAATACAAGAGGTACAGCCAGCTTGCCTCACTTAATGCAACCACTTGCCTTGTGATGCTGAGTGTTGTACACGCCATGGCTTCCTTCTTCCTCAGGGCAGTCTCTAACACACCGATAAAAAGGTGACTTCAGGATGGCCAGGTCCTTCGCCAGGTGACAGAGTTGGAAATGGTGGCGCTAAGAAGTCATAAATCCATGACTATCTGACCCTCAGAACAGCTCCATAGCTGGTATTTCCTCACAAGGCTTCTGTGCTCTTGTTGACTATTCCACCTTTGAAGTGAAAGTGAAAGTCGGTCAGCTGTGTCCTACTCTTTGCAACCCCATGGACTACACAGCCCGTGGAATTCTCCAGGCCAGAATACTGGTATGGGCAGCCGTTCCCTTCTCCAGGGGATCTTCCCAACCCAGGGATTGAAGCCAGGTCTCCCAAATTGCAGGCATATTCTTAACCAGCTGAGCCACAAGGGAAGCCATCTTTGCTACACTCTAAAATTTTACAGTCATGAAATACATCATTGAAAATGCCACCAATTATGTAGTATGATCTTGGAATGGACTCTCCTTTTTATTTTTATACTGCCACGATTTTACCATTTTTTCAATAGGAATACCATTGTATCCCCCTTGTACCAAGACTCCTGTTGAGATAATGTCATCACAACAGGGAAGTATCATTTGCTATGACATATTTGTATTACTGGAGAAGGAAATGGCAATCCACTCCAGTATTCTTGCCTTGAGAATCCTATGGACAGAGGGGTCCATGGGGTCACAAAAAGTCGGACACAACTGAGTGACTAATGCAGACATTTATATTATGCATCGATGATATTTATCCCTGACGGATGCTCCGTGAACATCTGGAATGGTTTCCTGTGGCTGCTGTGACAGATGACCACAAACTTAGTGGCTTTAACAATGCAAATGCAGTCTCTTAAAGCTCTGAGAGTCTGAAGTCTAAAAATGGGTGGACGGGGCTGTGTTTCTCCTGGGGCTGTGGGGGAGAATTGTTTCCTTGTCTTCTCCAGATTCCAAGGGTGCACGGGGCTGCCTTGGCTCATAGGCCCACATCCCTCCAGCCTCTGCTCCCAGCCTCACGCCTCCTCTCTGACCCTGACCTGTCATCCTCCACTTTGTCTTACAGGGATCCCAGGGATCACCTTGGGTCCACCCAGGTCCTCATCTCAAGATCAGTTAATCTCGTCTGCAAAATCCCTCTTGCCAGGTAAGTTATACATTCGCAGGTCCTGGGGATTCAGATCTGAAGATCTCTGGGGCTCTTATTTATCCTACCACACCGTCAGAAGGCTTCCTTGGCACCCTCCCTGGCGGCTCAGCAGTAAAGAATCCATCTGCCGATGCAGGCGACAGAGATTCGACCCCTGGGTCAGAAGATCCCCTGGAGAAGGAAATGGCAACCACTCCAGTATTCTTGCCTGGAGAATCTCATGGACAGAGACTGGCGAGCTCCAGTCCATGGGATCACAAAGAGCCGGACACAGCTGAGTGACTGAACAACAACAACCACCCAAAGCCTGTGCTTCTCACCTCCAAGTAGAGAGGAAAGGCTCTTTCTGCAGACACCCCAAGGTCAAGAATAAGACGGCACATAGTACCAGGCTGCAAAATGTGTGCTGCCCCCAGGCGGGTCTTAGGGAGACGCGTCCCCACCCCACCTCTGTGCCCCCTCAGCCGTCACCTCCTCCAGGGCCGATGCTGGAAAGACTGAGGTCAGGGACCTCTTTGGGGAAGGTTGCTGGCGGGGCCCTGGCACCTCCCCACCCCAAGAGGCTGGCTGAAGCCATCTACGAGGGGAGAGGGCAGACTGAGGGGTCAGCTATATGTGGTCCGTGCATGTGGGCACATTCTCAAGAGAGATGGGCGTCCCTTGGAGGCAGCTAGCTGGGTCACTTGCTTTCCATGCACGGAGGGACACTCAGCAGGACCCAGTGGAGGGACCACAAGGCAGGAGGCCAGCAGTTGAGCCAGTCACTGAGCATCTTCAGACAGACAGGCCTCTGCCAAGGTAACCCCAGCAGAGTGCACGCTGAGTCACTTCAGTACTCTTGACTCTTTGCAACCTCATGGACTGTAGCCCACCAGGCTCCCCTGTCCTTGGGCTTCTCCAGGCAAGAGGAGGCTGGAGTGGGTAGCCATTTACATTCCAGGGGATCTTCCCAACCCAGGGATTAAACCACAGTCTCTTACGTCTCCTGCATTGGCAGGCAAGTTCTTTACCATTAGCGCCACCTGGGAAGCCCCGGGAAAGCATGCCAGCAGCCTGTTCGGAAGGGGAACCAAACCAGCCCCTCCCAGGGTTCGCCCCCCACCCCCGCCTCAGTCAGGATACTGGGCATATAGAAGGTATTTTCGTGAATGCTGCTTGCTCGACTGGCTGATTATTTATAGTACGTACTTATCCACTGCTTCCGTTTCGTAAGTGCAGCTTCTGAGTGAGACTTAGAAATGAATCTGTCTTCTGTATTCATGAGTTGTATGCGTTGTATGTCGGAATCCGTAGTTTTAATGTGTGGTGAAGCCAGTGTTTTTGAAGGGAACGCTGCATAGTTGACTCTGGTGATATTAGGTGTGTGCCTATGCAATGCCACTAAAGTAGAGCTCCTGTGATTATTCTAGAAGGACACCGGAGTTCCTGTCTACCTACCACCTGGTCAAGGTTTTACTTTAAAATTCTTGGCCCCCAATTTTGCACAAGGACCATTTTGTCGTTGTCCTTTAGTCGCTAGGTCACGTCTGACTCTTTTGTGACCCATGGACAGGGGCCCACCAGGCTTTTCTGTCCATGAGATTTCCCAGGCAAGAATACGGGAAGGGTTGCCATTTCCTTCTCCAGGGGATCTTCCTGGGGATCGAGCTTGTGTCTCTTGTGTTGCAGGCAGATTCCTTACCGCTGGGCCAGCAAGGAAACCCACAAGGACCATTGCTGTTGTTCAGTCACTCAGTCGTGTTTGACTCACCTCACGTAACTCTTCACCATCTCCCAGAGCTTGTTCAAATTCATGTGCACTGAGTCGGTGATGCCATCCAACTATCCTGTCCTCTGTCATCCTCTTCTCTTCCTGCCTTCAATCTTCCCCAGCATCAGTTCAGTTTCAGTCACTTTCAATTCTTTGTGATCCCATGGACTGCAGCACACCAGGCTTCCCTGTCCATCACCAACTCCTAAAGCTTGTTCAAACTCATGTCTATCGAGTCAGTGATGCCATCCAGCCATCTCATCTTCTGTCGTCCCCTTCTCCTCTCGCTTTCAATCTTTCCCAGCATCAAGGTCTTTTCCAATGAGTCAGTTCTTCGCATCAGGTGGCCAAATTATTGGAGTTTCAGCCAAAGTACTGGAGTTTCAGCCAATGCCAAAGAATGTTCAAATTACCACACAATTGCACTCATCTCACACACTAGCAAGTGCTGCTCAAAATTCTCCAAGCCAGGCTTCAACAGTCCGTGAACCATGAACTTCCAGATGTTCAAGCTGGATTTAGAAAAGGCAGAGGAACCAGAGATCAAATTGCCAACATCCGCTGGATCATGAAGAAAGCAAAAGAGTTCCAGAAAAACATCTGCTTTTGCTTTATTGACTATGTCAAAGCCTTTGACTGTGTGGATCACAACAAACTGTGGAAAATTCTTAAAGAGATGGAAATACCAGACCACCTTACCTGCCTCCTGAGAAATCTGTATGCAGGTCAAGAAGCAACAGTTAGAACTGGACATGAAACAACAGACTGATTCCAAAAGGGGAAAGGAGAACGTCAAGGCTGTATATTGTCACCCTGCTTATTTAACTTATATGCAAAGTATATCATGTGAAATGCTGGGCTGGATGAAGCACAAGCTGGAATCAAGATTGCCAGGAGAAATATCAATAACCTCAGATATGCAGATGACACCACCCTTATGGCAGAAAGTGAAGAACTAAAGAGCCTCTTGATGAAAGTGAAAAAGTTGGCTTAAAGCTCAGAAAACTAAGATCTTGGCAACCGGTCCCATCACTTCATAGCAAATAGATGGGAAACAATGGAAACAGTGAGAGACTTTATTTTGGGAGGCTCCAAAATCACAGCAGATGGCAATTGCAGCCATGAAATTAAAAGACACTTGCTCCTTGGAAGTAAAGCTATGACCAACCTATACAGCATATTAAAAAGCAGAGACTATTACTTTGCCAACAAAGGTCCGTCTAGTCGAAGTTATGGTTTTTCCAGTAGTCATGTATGGATGTGAGAGTTGGACTATAAAGAAAGCTGAATGCTGAAGAATTGATGCTTTTGAACTGTGGTGTTGAAGAAGACTCTTGAGAGTCCCTTGAACTGCAAGGAGATCCATCCAGTCCATTCTAAAGGAGATCAGTCCTGAATATTCGTTGGAAGGACTGATGCTGAAGCTGAAACTCCTAGCATCAGGGTCTTTTCTTATAAGTCAGCACTTCACGTCAGGTGGCCAAAGTATTGGAGCTTCAGCTTCAGCATCAGTCCTTCCGATGAATATTCAGGATCGATTTCCTTTAGGATTGACTGGTTTGATCTCCTTGCAGTCCAAGGGACTCTCAAGAGTCTTCTCCAAGGATGGATATATCAGCTCAAAATAGGTGAGCACCTTGCGCCATCTAGTGGAGTTACACAAAAAACATTTCCAATGATTTGTTCAATCGTTCAGCGGCGTCTGACTCCTTAGGACTCCATGGACTGCAGCATTCCAGCCTTCCCTGTCTTCCACTGTCTCCTGGAGTTTGATCAAATTCATGGCCATCGAGTCGGTGATGCTCTCTAACCATCTAATCCTCTGCCACTCCCTTCTCCTTTTGCCTTCAATCTTTCCCAGCAGCAGGGGCTTTTCCAGTGATTTACTGACCTGGAATTGCAGACCCACACCATCTAAAAGCCACTTTGGATAGAGTTAGGAGTTACAGTAAAGGCAGAAACTTTGAATAAAACCAGAATCTTTCCCCCTCTAAGCAACAGCTCTAAAGTCATTCTTTCAGACTCTCCCAGCCTGGTGCCCCCCTTTCTTGATTCTGCACAGCAGCTTTGTATTGAAAATACTGCGCCCCCACCACGTGTCCTGGAAGAGACCACCCTACTTATAGGATCTCAGAGATCTCCTTCCTTCACTGTGTGATGCAGCGGCTTCTGGCAAAGTCAGCAGTGCTGCTGGGTGCCTAAGGGCAGCTGCAGGGCGTGATGGAAAATGCAGACTCCTGATGCCCGCTCACCTCTTGTCAGCTGCACACCTTTGCTGTTGACGTAAATGCTGTTTGAATGTGCTGTTCCATGCATGGTACAAGGGCCTCCCCAAATTTCTGCAAAGTCTATGTCTTATTCTATGGCAGCGTCTACTTTTCATCGTGCTGAACCCCCAGTCTCGGTTCTACCTTTCCTCTGCTGGTGTTTTGGTACCAAAACACAGCTTCCTCCTACTTCCTGGCATAGAAAGTGAAAGTGAAAGTATCAGTCACTCAGTGGTGCCCAGATCTCTGTGACTCTATGGACTGGGGCCCACTAATCTCCTTTGTCTGTGGAATCTTCCAGGCAAGAATACTGGAGTGGGTAGCCATTCCCTTCTCCAGGGGATCTCCCCAACCCAGGGACTGAACCCAGATCCCCTGCACTGCAGGCAGACGCTTCACCATCTGCGCCCTGAGAAAGGCTGCCTTTCCCAGCCCCGCGGAAATGAAGCCTGGCTGTGTTGCCTTCCTCTGGCCAGTGAACTGTGGACGGAAATGACATATGTCATTTCCAGACATAAACATCTAAACAATGTACTCTTCCTCACTTTTCCAGTCTCTCCACCACAGCCTCCCAGCAGGGTCGGTCTTGTTCATTTTCCTGCCACGGAGATTGGCTGCCTGCCCGGCTCCATCCAGCTTACATATTCTTTGCCTGGCTTCTGAATTTTCCCTCTGTTGTGCTTTGGTATCTACATAGAACTATAACCCCATAATGAACCTGGCCAGGGGGCTTCAAACTCGGATGCTGCCATACCCATTCCGTCTTCTCATTTCTGTGCAGCTCTTTTCCTAAATTATGTACAGCATTATGCTCTCATATGACCCAGTTTTCAAATCTTTAACAATCCTGACTACCGTCTAGTGGTTTATCTCTAATTTCTTAGAGTCCCTCATGCTATTTTGTTCAGAATTGAAGGCGATTTTCCAGGTAGAGTCCACACTGGAGAATGCCCTGACCCTTTACTGCAATTGACTTTTGCCTATCAAGATGTCTTTGAATTCTCAACCTGTCTTCCAAATATTAGTCACCCTTTCCAACAACTTGTCTGAAATTTTGTCCAGCATTTCATTCAAGTCTACTTCAAGCATATATCTGTTTGTTTCATTTTTTCAATCAGCGTTATTACTGAGGTATAGTGTATATACAGGAGAAGGAAATGGCAACCCACTCCAGTGTTCTTGCCCGGGAACTCTCATGGATGAAGGGGCCTGTTGGGCTACAGTCCATGGGGTTGCAAAGAGTCGGAAATGACTGAGAGAATAAAGAACAACAAGGTGTATACGACACAATTCACCAATTTTAAGTGTGTAGTTGGATAAATTTTGACAAATACATAGAGTTGTATAATCATACCACGGTCATGATATAGTCATGATATTTCCATTATGTCGTAAAGTTAGCACCCCCTTTGCTGCTAATCCCCTTCTACGTCAAGTTTCTTTTATTTGAACAGGCTCCATAAATTTTACAATTCTTTTTTCTCACCACAAAATCTATTCCTTCATGTTAACATGAATCTACTCATCAGAGCTTTTCTGCTTGGGTTTGTTGAAACAACAGGTTCCGTAATGAAGGCTTGGAAAGTTCATTCGTTTTCATTTTCCACCTTGTCCATGATAAGCACGTTAGAATTCATTTGTGCTTATAAGAATTCTGGGTCTCCAGTGTAGAAACATTGGGATAAAAAGAACTGAAGTTAGTTTGATCAAGCATAGTATAATCAGCGATCCTTTAGGCAGGGCAGGAAATGGCCTTTTGCCTTCCCCAAACTCACAAATCAAGGGGAGAGTTAGGCTGTGATACGTGATTGTGTTAATGGATTGTGTGTGTGTTACCAGCCCCTGGCTCTGGTGACAGGTGAGATGGCCCTTCAGTGCCTGGCCAGGCTTGGGCCCTTGCCTCTGGTTTGGCCGTCAGCCAATGCCAGCACTTCCCTGAAGGTAGCTTGGTCCCTCCTGCTTCCTGACCCTTGAGAAGGTCTTTCAGTTCAATTCAGTTCAGTCCCGCAGTCGTGTCCGACTCTTTGTGACCCCATGAATCGCAGCACGCCAGGCCTCCCTGTTCATCACCATCTCCCGGAGTTCACTCAGACTCACGTCTATTAAGTCCATGATGCCATCCAGCCATCTCATCCTGGGTCGTCCCCTTCTCCTCCTGCCCCCAATCCCTCCCAGCATCAGAGTCTTTTCCAATGAGTCAACTCTTCTCATGAGGTGCCCAAAGTACTGGTCTTTACAGCACTCATAACTTCCCGTGGTCTTCAGATCCCCCTTCTGCCTCCTGTGTACCCGCCTTCTAGGACTTCGGACCTCAGGCTGGCCTGCTTTGCCTTCTCTCGTCCATTCACCCCCTGAATCCCATTCTGATTCATCACCCCATGTGCCTCCCACCCTATTCTTGTCCTGCAGAATCTAGGGAGGCTTAGTCATCAAACCCTTTCCACACACATAGAACCTTGTCAGACTGCTCCCTTTTCTAGTTATTAAACCCTCTTTTGAATGGTTTCATTCACTCAGGCTTTTTTTTTTTTTTTTAATTTTTTCAAAATAAAATCAACCTCAAGGGGCTTCCCTGGTGGTCCAGTGGTTGAGACTTCATCCTCCAATCCTGGGGCTGCAGGTTCGATCCCTGGCCAGGGAACTAAGATTCCACATACCTCCAAAGATCAAAACATAAAACAGAGAGTATTGTAACAAATTCAGTAAAGACATTGAAAATGGTCCACATTGAAAAAAACTTTAATAAAATAAATAACTAAAAATAAAATCAACCTCAACTCCAAAACCTATAAAGCGTAACATCTAAATGTCTTCTTTATTGGAAATGGAGGGAACCCAGTGGGAATCATATACAAGCTGTTTCTCTGAAACTTCTTTTGGTTCCCTTGGCCCTTAGTGTGGGCCAAGACATGGTTAATTTAAATTAGTGCAGTGCAGGCTTATTACCACCACATTCCTTCCGGGTTTATTTCGCTCTTAACCCATTGCTCATGCTCCTCCTTCTGGTTGATGGTCCCATTCTAAGGAAAAGCCAAAGTAAATAAACCCCTAGTTGACATTTCCCTGCTTTTCCTGGCTGCAGGCCTAGTATTCTTCGCTTTTTCCCATGTGCTCCAGACATAGTTTTATTTTTATTTCATTTTATTTTTTAAACAAAGACTAATTTTTAGGGGAGTGGTGGGGGTAGTGCAGCCTGTGGGATCTTAGTTCAGTAACCAGGGATTGAACCCAAGCCTCCTGCATCGGAAGCACAGAGTCTTAACCAGTGAACCACTAGCGAAGTCCCTCAGACATAGTTTTAAAGGTGCATTTTGCTGTTGGGATCTCTTGATTTATTCCTACTGTATAGCACAGGGAACTCTACTCAGTACTCTGTAATAACTTTATGGGAAAAGAATCTGAAAAAGAATCAGATAACTGAATCATTCTGCTGTGTACCTCCAACTAACACAACATCATTGTGTGAGAGTTGGCCCATAAAGAAGGTTGAGCACCCAAGAACTGATGCTTTTGAACTGTGGTGTTGGAGAAGACTCTTGAGAAATCCTTGGCCTGCAAGGAGATCAAACCAGTCCGTCCTAAAGGAAATCAACTCTGAATGTTCATTGGAAGGACTTATGCTAAAGCTGAAGCTCCAATACTTTGGCCACCGGATGCCAAACTGGCTCATTGTAAAGACCCTGATGCTGAGAAAGATTGAAGGCAGGAGGAGAAGGGGACAACGGAAGATGAGATGGTTGGATGGCATCACTGACTCAATGGACGTGAGTTTAAGCAAACTCCAGGAGATGGTGAAGGACAGGGAAGCAAGGCGTGTTGCAGTCCTTGGGGTTGCAAAGAGTTGGACATGACTGAGCAACTGAACAACACAACATTGTAAATCAACTGCTGCTGCTGCTGCTAAGTTGCTTCAGTCGTGTCTGACTCTGTGCGACCCCATAGATGGCAGCCCACCAGGCTCCCCCGTCCCTGGGATTCTCCAGGCAAGAACACTGGAGTGGGTTGCCATTTCCTTCTCCAATGCATGAAAGTAAATCAACTATACTCCAATATAAAATTAAAAAAAATTTTTTAAGTATGATGCGTCACACACTCTAACTTTGTATTTTTGGCTCATGCAAGCTCTATCCAATTTCTAACATTTTTCTTCTGAAATTTATGTAATTTACAGTAGCCCACACTCTTGCTTGTTGTTGTTCAGTCGCTCAGTCGTGTATGACTCTTTGCGACCCCAGGGACTGCAGCAATCTTGATTCCAGCTTGTGCTTCATTCAGCCTGGCATTTCACATGATGTATTCTTCATATAAGTTAAATAAGCAGGGTGACAGTATTCAGCCTTGACATACTCCTTTCTCAATTTAGAACCAGTCTGTTATTCCAAGTCCAGTTCTAACTGTTGCTTCTTGACCTGGATACAGGTTTCTCAGGAGGCAGGTAAGGAGGTCTGGTATTCCCATCTCTTTAAGAATTTTTCACAGTTGTTGTGATCCACACAGTCAAAGGCTTTAGCATAGTCAATAAAGAAGCAATAGATGTTCTTCTGGAATTCTCTTGCTTTTTCTATGATCCAGTGGATGTTGGCAATTTAATCTCTGGTTCCTCTGCCTTTTCTAAATCCAGGTTGAACTCCGAAAGTTCTCAGTTCATGTACTGTTGAAGCCTTGCTTGGAGAATTTTGAGCATTATTTTGCTAGTGTGTGAGATGAGTGCAATTTTGTGGTAGTTTGAGCATTCTTTGGCATTGCCTTTCCTTTGGGATTGGAATGGAAACTGACCTTTCCCCGTCCTGTGACCACTGCTGAGTTTTCCAAATTTGCTGGCATATTGAGTGCAGCACTTTCCAAGCATCATCTTTTAGGATTTTAAAAAGCTCAACTGGAATTCCATCACCTCCACTAGCTTCGTTATGCTTAGTGATGCTTCTTAAGGCCAACCTGACTTCGCACTCCAGGATGTCTGGCTCTAGGTGAGTGTTCACACCATAGTGGTTGTCTGGGCCATTAAGATCTTTTTTGTATAGTTCTTCTGTGTATTCGTGCCACCTCTTCTTAATATCTTCTGCTTCTGTCCTTTATTGTGCCCATCTTTGCATAAAATGTTCCCTTGGTATCTCTAATTTTCTTGAAGAGATCTCTAGGCTTTCCCATTCTATTGTTTTCCTCTATTTCTTTGCATTATTCACTTAGGAAGGCTTTCTTATCTCTCCTTGCTGTTCTTTGAACTCTGCATTCAGATGGGTGTATCTTTTGAGAAGAAAAAAGACGTGACAGAATGATAGAGTAGCATCTTGAGAAATTTAAAAAAAATAATCCTTGAAGAACCTAATGCAAAATATCTTAACCTGACTATGATAAAGAAGGCATCTAAGTTCAAATACGTGTAGAAAGCAGGCCTGGTCCATATCACACCCATCTGAACCAGCAGGTAAGGGTCAGATACAGCTATTTGTAAGTTATATCACCTTTTGACTTTAGACTTTTAAAAGTATTCTCTTTCACAACAGTAAAACTAAAACTGGATTTTGTAACTGTGTGATATTATCATGACACCGTTATCTAAGCCGCCAAAACTTACACTCAGAGCCACAAACCCAAGTGTATTGATATTCCTGAGAATTCTCATTGGGCAATAAATGAGTTATTCTTTTATTTAAACATTATGAAATGTACTGAAACTTTTTTCTCTTAGATTTCCTACTGATTCTCACATCTATGGAAGTGAATATTCCTGCAGCATTTGTGGTAGCGATTTCCATGCTATAAATCCAGACCGTGTAAATACCAATGGAAGGTACCAGTGGATACCTTCCATTCACCAGTGACAGCCACCCAGCCCCAAGGCTAGTGGAAGGAGCCCAGGTGCAGGACCCCATGGCCTGCGTACACACCTGCCGTGGTAGGGAACCTGGCACTTCTGGATGGCAAGAGAGATCGGACGTGGTGGGTTTTTTTTAATGACCTTGGAATCTGGAGATAGGTCATCAGCATAAAAAGAGAAGCCTGGCTCAGGCTGCTCTTAGCTTGACTTGTCCTAAGGTTGTTCCAAATACCAGATTACAGTCATCAAGAGGAACTGATCCATGGAAGGGGCCAGAATTTTGGAACTCATACTTATGTTTGCAAAACACGCAGTAAGGTCTGAACAGTCATTATCTCAGCAAAGGATGCAAAGCTGTCATGGCACTTTTCCGTGAGGGCTGGGTTGAGGCACCCACTTGGCTGGGAGCTCCCCCAGCTCAGCCTGCACACAAGGGAGGGAAGGAGTGGGTTTCTCACTTCCAGCGTCCAGAAGATACATCTTCCCAGAAAGTATAGCACCGTGCAATTTCTAAGGCCAAGGGGGAAACCTGGGCAGAAAAACACAGGCAACTCTCAGTAACATGCTCTGTGATTGTATTCTACGTTCCAGGCGGGTTTTCTTTTGCTGTTTAGAACGGTAGCAGCGGTGACGCAAGCACAGGACAGCCGCTCGCTCTGTGCCAGCAGCGAACCTCGTCCTCTTGGTGCACTCTCCCTCCCTGCTGCACTGTGACATGATGGTATAGCCCCGTTTTTCCGGTGGAGAAACTGATTTACAGAGAGAGGAAATCTCCTGCTACAGTCACTAACCTAGTAAGAGATAGTCTCTTGATTTTGAAGATGGTGTCATGTCCCGCTGGGGCTTCCCACGTGGCTCAGCTTAAGAATCTGATGCAGGAGACTTGGGTTCGAGACCTGAGTCGGGAAAAACCCCCTCGAAGAGGAAATGGCAACCCACTCCAGTATTCCTGCCTGGGAAATCTCATGGACAGAGGAGCCTGGTGGGCTACGGTCCTTGGTGTCACCAAGAGTCGGACACGACTGAGCACATCATGTTCCATTATTGGAAACTAAATAGCTTGATGCAAGAATATTTTGAAAAGGACAACGTATGAAAGGAAAGAGTTATTACTTTTGGGGCAGATCACCTTCCAAGAGTGGTTCAAGTCAGTGTTGATACTTTAGGGTCAGTTATGTTCAAAGGCACGGTGGTGACTGTTGTATACAGCGCCAGGCACATAGTAGGCTATCTATAAAGACTGGGTTTTTTAGTTTAGTTTATTGAAATATAGTTGATTTACTGTGTTGGGTTACTTTCTGCTGTATAGCAGGGTGATTCAGTTATACATATATATATTCTTTTTCCTATTCTTCTCCATTATGACTTATCACAGGGTATTGGATATAGCTCCCTGTGCTCTACATGGGACCTTGATGTTTATCCATTCCATGGGCAATAGTTTGCATCTGCTGATCCCAAGCTCCCAGCCCATCCCTCCCCTCCTTTTCCCCTTGGCAACCACAGGTCTGTTTTCTATGTCTCTGAGTCAGTTCCTGTTTCGTAGACGAGTTCATCTGCGTCACAGTTCAGATCCCACATATGAGGGATATCGCATGGTATCTGTCTTTCTCCGTAAAGAGCAGTGGATGAAGGTGTGTGCTCTGCACTTGAGGACATGTGGCAGGGCGTGGAGCTGTGTGCCGCAGATATGCCCCAGTGACACGAGTGCTGGGTGTCAGCCAGAGGAATCCTGTTGGAGACAGAGCTGCAGTGGAGACGGCCTTTGAAAGGGGATGTGATGCTGATAGATGGACACTGGAGGAGAAGCTGGGAATTGCTGGCAAGGGAGCTGTGTCGGGGAAGCCCTTGGATGGACGGTCTGGAGCTGAGCAAATCGTCTGGCTTTGGTGGCTGTAGGGCTTCCCTGGTAGCTCAGCTGGTAAAGAATCCGCCTGCAGTGCAGGAGACCCCAGTTCGATTCCTGGGTCGGGAAGATCTGCTGGAGAAGGGATAGGCTACCCACACCAGTATTCCTGGGCTTCCCTTGTGGCTCAGCTGGTAAAGAATCCGCCTGCACTGCTGGAGATCTGGGTTCAGTCCCTGGGTTGGGGAAATCCCCTGGAGAAGGGAACAGCTACCCACTCCACTATTCTGGCCCGGAGAATTCCATGGGCTATATAGTACATGGGGTCGAAAAGCGTCGAACACGACTGAGTGACTTTCACTTTGTGGTGTGTGGGTCACCTGGAGATCAGGCTGAAGGTAGTGGGTTGACCACTGTGAAATCACTCTTGGCTGGATCTTCTATAGGAAGAGAGTGGAGACTCTGGAGCAGGGAGTAACTGCTTCAGAGCGGCACCTGGGTGCTGCGTTCAGCCATGGTGTGAGGGTGTTGGATTCAGAAACTGTAGCCAAGACATCCTCTAAAAAACACTGCTAGCATTCCAGAAACTTAATGAATATAATGACAGTGGAAATGGAGAGGAAGTGGAATCCAGACCAACTGGTATGTTCCCAGAAATGCTTACCACGTTCACTCTTAGCTGAGACCAAGCATTTGGTGGGGTGGGGGAACGGGGTGTGTGTGTAAATTCACTACCGAAGTCATGCAGTACACGCTTAACAAAACCAAATCAGTACTATCCGGGGTCCAACCCCACGTCATCTTCACTCATCGCAAACGCTGCTCTGTCTTCAACTAATAGATTATCTGGTTAGCTTAGACCTCTATTTTACTTAAACAAAATTAGGCGGTGTGTAAAACAAGTGATTTTCTTTGTTCTGCCAAGGTTACCTGTATTCCTTGCTGAAAATATTTTTAACTGATTTGGAATCAGTTTCTTTGCTCTTTAAATTGTTTTTTAAATGTTTAATTGTGAAATATTACAGAGGAAAATTTAAAACATACTTGTTTAATGGAAGCAAGCCAAGTGTTCATGGCAGGATGAATGGATAAAGAAAATGTGATATACACATACAGTAGATGATTATATTCAGCCTTTTTTTATGTGGACCATTTTTTTAATGTCTTTATTGAATTTGTTACAATATTGCTTCTGTTTGATGTCTTTTTTTTTTATCTTAGCTCCCTGACCAGGGATCAAACCCACTTTGGAAGGCAAAGTCTTAACCACTTGGACTGCCAGGGACGTCTGATAAATAAAGAAGGAAATCCTGACGTAAATGACAACATGAATACATCTTGAGGACGTTACGCTAAGTTAAATAAGCCAGTCACAAAAGGACAAATATTGGATGATTCCACTTACACAAGGTATGTAAGGTAATCGTACTCACAGAAAAAACAAGTCGAATGGT
This sequence comes from Capra hircus, assembly GCF_001704415.2. Lineage (NCBI taxonomy): Eukaryota > Metazoa > Chordata > Mammalia > Artiodactyla > Bovidae > Capra > Capra hircus. Next base: position 12,137,793 of record NC_030820.1, read on the forward strand.
GGTTGCCAGGAGCTGGGGGGAGGCGGAATGGAGAATTATTGTTTACTGGGGACAGGGTTTTAGTTTTGCTAGATGAACAATTTCTAGAGAGAGGCACTTCACAACGATGTGCACAGTTACTAATCTTAGATTTAATTCTCCTCTTTCTTTTATTATTATTTGCTATAACGTCTGTCTTAACCCGATACCATCTTTGTAACCCCCATTTTCAAGTATTTAGAAAAAATAAGATAGACTTAAATGCAATCTCAACTTTCAGTCTGCATTTGTCCCTTGGAGATAATATGTAAATCTTAGAGACAGCATACAGCTGAACATTAAAAAAAAAATCAGTAACCCTTCATAATCTTACAGATAAATGTAATCCATTTGCATTTATAGTACATTTGAAGCAACACTCCCAGTTATTTTGGGCACGTGCTTGGATTTCACAAATTTGTAGTTTTTTAAAGGTCATCTTGCGTTATTTGAATGTCAATTTATCTTCTTTGGTATGGTTATTTTCTCTTTCCACTTGCCTTGTTTTTGAAATAAACTTTAAGCCATGTCCCTTTAAAATAAACCAGAAGACAATCTCAAAAAAGTGATCTGTTTGTCCTGGGTTCACTGCAATCCACAAGGTGAGTGTCAGGTCCATGGAAAGCAGCCAAGTCTGGTCGGTACCGATCTAGTAGAAACAGCCCTACATCGCAGGTCACACGGGTCATCACAGACTTCCTGTTTTCATGGGGTGCAAGTTCCCTTGTGTTAGTGAACTTTTAGAGAAATTATTTCAGCAGCAGCTCTCTGACCAGGTGCTGGATCAAACAACTTTGGACAGAAAGGCGGTAGTTCCATCCTGGTAAAGGAAACTGCCAGAAAAGACATGGGAGCTGGGCAGACTGACGTCCACAGCCTGGCTGTGTGAAAGCAGATGTCTGGAGTAGAGGCTCAAGAAAAAGTTTCATCAAATAGACTGGTCACCCAGCTTGGGGACCACAGGTAAATTTTAGTCTAAATTCACACCCGGAACCCCGATCCCAGGGAGGGAACCCAGGGTGCCTCTCCTGGGACCTACTGAACTTTGATTCTCAACCTTGAATCAAGTCCCCACTTGCTGACTGTGAGATGGGGAATCAATTACCGAACCTTCTTTGCCTCCATTGTGAATGGAGATAAATGTAGTACACACCTGATATGGCTCATTCATAGCTGAAAAGCAAAGGGCTAAAGTTAATGCAAGTAAAGGGACCGATACCACAGAGAGCTTCATGAACCCTAGTCATCACTGTTACTAGGATTCCTGACTGTGAGCAGGAAGGGATTCCAGGCTGGGCTGTCCCTGGTTCTGGGACTAGGGGGAGCTGATTTTCCACCGACCTGAGTGAGGCTGACCGGAATCAGTGGGAACAGACCCTGTTCTCTTCATCAGAGATGTCCCCGAAGCTTCCTCGCAGCAGGGCGTGCCTCCCACACTGCTTCTCACCCAGTTCTTTCAAGAAATAGGTTCTCGGTAATCAAAGGGAGAGGGAAAAAAGCACTGCTCATGAATGCTTTGCTCAGAAACTCTGGGGTTTCTTCTTCTCCTTTCCCTAAATTCCTCCTGCTTTCACTTAAACCAAAGGATTTTGTTTCCAGAAACTTTTTAACTTTAGGTTTTTCCCATCTGACTCAGTTTCTCGGGAAAGTTCCTCACCTGATCTCTCAAAGAGGATGGCACTGACCTTTAGATCTCTTTGATTTTAAGATGAACAGAAATCAGCAGAAAGGGAAAAAAAAAATACCACACATTCATCTGACCCTGACATACTCTCACAGCCCAGGGACTGCCTCTGGCTTAGCTGTTTGAATAACCTCTGGGTATCTGATCTACCCCTAGAGCTTAAGTTTGAACTCCAGAACAAATATTTGTCCTGTTTGGAGCAAAGTTTGAGAGCTCTCTTCTCTTTTCTTCTTTTTAAAGCCCAACTGTACTGCTCTGCCGTCCCTGTCTGATCGTGGTTCAGGGGACACTGGGCTCCTCCCCAGAGCCCCCACCTGAGAGCTGGGCAGAGGCACCCGGCGCGATGAAGGGGCTCACGTGCTTTTTCCTCTGCTTCTTCCTTTCTGAATCGAGAGGCTTTGAAATCCCCACCAATGGACTTTCAGAAGTAAGTACTTCCAGAAGACTCCTTGCTGTAGGCCCCCTGTGTTAGTTTGGTAAATAGAGTGTCGCTCAGTCGTGTCTGACTCTTTGTGACCCCATGGACCATGGCCCACCAGCCTCCTGTGTCCATGGGATTCTCCAGGCAAGAATCCTGGAGTGGGTAGCCATTCCCTTCTCCAGGGGATTTTCCCGACCCAGGGATTGAACCTGGGTCTCCTGCATTGCAGGTGAATTCTTTACCATCTGAGCCACCAGGGAAGCCTGTTACCTGTTGCTGTTCAAGGACTGTATCCTGCGAGGGTTAGAAATTTATGATAAAGTTCATCTGAGTAGAAGTGTTCGCTGTTGAAATTACTCAAATATGTATTTACCCTTTAAAGCATTAATGGGCTTTTCATGAGAATTGAGTTCATGGGCTGGCCCCATAGTGTAGCATTTATGGAGTACAGCTGCCCCTCCCTATCTCAGAAACTTATAAGGTTTAAGCGACATTTGTAAACTACCCAGCACAGTGCAAACCTGAGCAAGAACTTGATAATTATTAGCTCTCGTAACTATTATTGTAAAATACCATTGTTATTCTTTTATGTAAGAGTATAAGAAAAGTCATTTTCAAAGCACTCTGGTTGAGGGACTTCCCCGACTCACTGGAAAAGAGCCTGATGCTGGGGAAGATTGAAGGCAAAAGGAGAGAGGGGCAGCAGAGGTTGAGATGGTTGGATGGCACCACTGACTCAATGGCCATAAATCTGAGCAAACTCCAGGAGATAGTAAAAGACAGGCAGTTGCAAAGAGTCGGACATGACTTAGTGACTGAACAACAACAAACAGCTGATGACCCAGTGGCTAGGATTCCAAGCTCCCAACGCACGGGTCCTGGGTTCAATCCCTGGTCAGGGAACTAGATCTTGCATGCTGCAACTAAGACCCAGAACAGCCAACTGTTGTTTGTCATACCTAAGTGAACAGCGATTTCCAAGTTAAGGGCATTTAATGTTCCTGTTAAAGGGGAAGATGGATGATGCAGCAGGCAGAGTATAGGAATTATTTCCAAGGAGCTTAAGGTTTTCCCTTCAGACCCTTGATCATCCTCAGCATGATGAAAGTCTTGGACTGAAAGGCATAGAAGAGCTATTCTGATACTAGAAAAGCTACATGTATTCTGGGAATATCCTGGAAGATGCAGCGGCTTGTGATACTTACAGGGTGGATTATGTACACAAATGCCAAAGAACAAGATGGCATATGTGCAAGAAAAAAAAAAATCACTGTCTGCCTAGAAATTATCATATTTTCCAACACTTTAGAAACCACCAGAGTGTGTTGGAAGCCTCATTGATGGAGCCAGGAATTGGAGGCAAGATTTCCAAAGGTGCTTGTGCTTTTTCAGTCACTTACTGGTATTCCTTTCATATCGACGTTTCTAACATCTTATTAGACACTTCTGGCTACGCAACTCTTCCCCCAGGTACCTCCCTGTCATCTTCAGGCAAAGCAGGAAATGAATTCCTGGATCCACCAAGCTTGGAGATGTTAACTCCTAGTTACTCACCTCCGAGATATAACCAGCAAACAAATAGATTAAAGAAATCATTGTACCAGACAGAGAAAACAACTTTTGGTTACCAAAGGGAAAAGGGGAGAGGGATAAATTAGGGGTTGGGGATTAACAGATACACACTATGTATAAAATACACAACAAGGACCTACTGTATAGCATAAGAACTATATTCAATACATTGTAATATTCAACCTATAATTGGAGAAGGCAATGGCACCCCACTCCAGTACTCTTGCCTAGAAGATCTCATGGATGGAGGAGCCTGGTAGGCTGCAGTCCATGGGATCGCGAAGAGTCGGACACGACTGAGCGACTTCACGTTCACTTTTCACTTTGATGCATTGGAGAAGGAAATGGCAACCCTCTCCAGTGTTCTTGCCTGGAGAATCCCAGGGACGGGGGAGCCTGGTGGGCTGCCGTCTCTGGGGTTGCACAGAGTCGGACATGACTGAACCAATTTAGCAGCAGCAGAAACTTATAATGGAAAAGAATCTGTATATGTGTGGATATATAACTGAATCACTGTTATACACCGGAAACATTGCAAATCAGCTATTAATTTTTTAAAAAAGACATATAAAAAATGAGATTGCACAGAAAACAAGATATAGAAAACAAGAAAAAATAATATATTAAATACTTTTTGCCTGTCACCAGCTGCCTTTTTTTCACTGATGGAAATACACATCCTGATTTAAGTTTGCAGGCTATGGAGACCTTGTGGAGTCGGCTCCAGGCAAATTCCAGTTTGTGCCAGAGAATCGGAGGTATCAGGTACAGTAGACCTCAGTTCCGAAAGGGAAAATAAGTGCAAGAGATCATGAATGAAAAAATAGGAAAAGGACTGAGATGCTTTTTGCTACATTTTCCCAGGAGCTTGTTTTTCTTAGCAGCAAAGAGTCCAGTAGTAGTATACTCGGGAGAAACACAGTTCAGCTGAAATGAAGGGAAACCTCCACACGACTGTCCATCTCTGAACGCAGTGGTCATGTTGTTCACTTAAACCATACGTGGCTACGTGTTTTCTTCAAAGCTTAAGATTATGGGATGGTTTTACTGTCATATATGGAAGGATTTCCTCCTAGGAGGACATTTTTTGTGGCCTCCTCGTGGGGCCACACATGCTACCCCACTGGTCACGGTCACTACTGTCTTGGGGAGCCGCTCAGAGAGCACAGGGAACCTAGCCACTCTGAAGGCCGTCTCCAGTTGTTAAGATTGCACCTTCCATCGCAGGGAGCATGGGCTCAATCCCTGGTCCAGGAGCTAAGACCCCACATGGCTTGTGGCCAAAAAACCAAAACATAATACAGAAGAATATTATAACAAATTCAATAAAGACTTTAAAAGTGGTCCACATCAAAAAGATTTAAGAGAAAAAAAAAGAAACCCCATAGGTAAATCCTCATGTCAGGGTCTTCATCTAAAAGACAAAACTTAAAGAGCTGCTGAGAATTACATTCAAAGATCTGAAAAAGACCCATGGACATAGAAAACAAACTCATAGTTACCAAAGAGAAAAGGGGGAGAGGGATAAGTTAGGAGGTTGGGACTGACAGATACACACTACTGTATAGAAAATAGATGGCCAGGAATTCCCTGGCTGTCTGCTGGTTAGCACTCTGTTCTTCCACTGCAGAGGGCATGGGTTCAATCCCTTGTTGGGGAACTAAGATCATGGAAGCCGAGCAGCACGGCCAAAAACGAAAATAGATAACCAGCAAAGACTTATATAGCACAGAGAAATATACTCAGTGTTTTGTAATAACCTATAAGGGAAAATAATCTGACAAAAAATAGATATGTAGAAATAACTGAATCACTTTGCTGTACATCTGAAACTAACACAACACTGTAAATCAACCTTGCTTCAATTAAAAAAAACAAAGTCTAAAAGAAGGCAACCGTTGGCCTTACTATGTCATATAACACTCCTGAAAATTTCAGCTCACCCCAAAGCAGGCAAGCTAAGCTCTACTAACCCACACCTGAATTATTACTTTAAAATCCATCTGACATTAAATGCTCACCCATCACTCTAAAGCCAGCCTGCTTTCCATGCCACAGGACAGTCATTCATGTGGATAAATCTGTAGCATGGCAGTTAGAATACAGGATTTTCCATCTGCCAATTACCATGTTTAACTCAGGGGCTATGCCAAGGAGAAGACGCATGCATTTCAGCTCCCGTGTTGCTGCGTCTAATGGAAGAGACAGACATGCTTTCCCACTATCTGGGTTTGAAGGAAGGAATTTTGCTGCTATGAAAACACTCAGACAAACAGGTGTTTTTCTTTGAATTAATGAGGTGGTTTTTACAGGATAAAGGTGATCTGTGCCACTCAGTGTGAGCTCAGTTGAATATTTTCATTTAAAAACATTGGTTTTAACATTGTATCAGAGAATGATGGGCATGCCACCGAAAGACAGCCGAGACACTGAGACACTTATGGTAGCACCCCAGGGGGAAACTAGCATTTAAGAATATTTGATAGTTATGTCTCGGTTCCAGTGAATCAATCAGAGTTCAGTATGGAAGGAGAAAATATTTCTTGACTGAGAGAAAACAGTTTTTGCCGTCAAGGCAGTAAGCAACACGCTTCTGAAGAATGATTTTATCCAACTTCCTTTCACAGAGAAGTATTTCTGGAGAATCTGGAGAAAGGATGGTAAGTGTACCTTGATTTTGTTAAAAATTGATGTCTGAATGACTTTTCTGTTACCTATTATCAAGAAATCAATACGGCTGCCTTTTTTCTTCTGCACCAAGAGCGATTACCTGACTTTCGAAATACCTGTTTGCCCAATTCTGTTTGGAAGTGTGTCTAAAATTCAGTATGAGAGGGTGGAGTGCGTAAGCAACCAGGAGAGATGTCCCCAGGAGCTGAAAATGTCCCTTCTCTTTACGTTGGCAATTTTTGCCAACAGCACAGGTTTTTGGTTTTTTTTAAGAATACAGACTGTATATTGATTCCAATATAATGGCTTTGATTTAAAATAGGACACCTAACAGCTTTAGTGAGTGTGGAAAAGGCACTCTTAAACACGACATGGCCCGATTCCCTGAGCCGTCTGGTGTATTCTAAGTCCCCTACATACAAACAAGTCCCATTCCAAGAGTGAGTTTGTACGTCCAACAAAGTTAACCTAAGTACACAACCAACACAATCAGCTCTATGTGGCTGTACTGTCGTAGGTTTAGAATACCTTTCATACAAAGAATACATAAAAAGACTGACACAAAAACATAAAGACCGTTTTTAATCGGACCGTACAGTACCTGGAGAAGTACAGTAGTCCAGCGCAACTGCTGGCATACAGGGACTGGCGTGGAGTGAACAGGACTGAGGAGTCACTGATGGAGGAGGGAGAGGGGGTGGCAGACGGTGGGGCTGAAGGGCCGTCAGCAGTAAGAGACAGAGGGCAAGCTGCTGTTTCACTCATGTCTGATGTTGATGGCGCACGCTCCAGTTCCTTGCTGGAGCCAGATGCTTATTAGCATCTTTGAAAATTTGCAGCTGCACCTCGAAGGTCCATATGTATGTAGGGGCTTACTGTAGCTCCTCCTGTGGCAGGAAGACATCAGAAGGAAAGTTGTTTCCTTGGCTTCATGGTCTGAATGGACAGCAGCTGTGAGAAGCTCTGGGTTAAGGGGGAGGAAGGACAAACAGCTTTAGCCTGGGTTTTATCTTTGCTTGAGGTGAGCTGGATGTTAACAAGTTGAAAGATTTAATCTTGGATGACGATGTTTGGGGAAAATGACACCTAGTATGGGCTTCCCTGGTGGTGCAGAGGTTAAAGCGTCTGCCTGCAATGTGGGAGACCTGGGTTCGATCCCTGGGTCGGGAAGATCCGCTGGAGAAGGAAATGGCAACCCACTCCAGTATTCTTGCCTGGAGAATCCCATGGACAGAGGAGCTTGGTGGGCTACAGTCCACAGGTCGCAAAGAGTCGGACTCAACTGAGTGACTTCACTTCATTGAAATAAGTAAAACGCTTTGAAAAACAAAGCAGAAACCAGTGGGTCCCATCACTGCCACAATCCTGGCAGTTTAGAGGCACCTCTTAAAAGATGCATGTTTTCAGTGCTTTATCTTTGAGCATATGGATACTGGAACTGCCTTAAATCAATAGAGAAGGGTTGGGAACCAGGTCCAGAGTGCTGGACCAGTCACCGCATCAAAATGCTCCTTGCAAGATGTTCTGTTCTTCACTCATACCCATCAGCATTCTCATGCGTGCGTGCTAAGTTGCTTCAGTTGTGTCCAACTCTTTGTGACCCCATGGACTGTAGCGCGTCAGGCTCCCCTGTTCACAGGATTCTCCAGGCAAGAATACTGGAGTGGGTAGCCATTCTTTTCTCCAGGAGATTTTCCCGATCCAGATTGAACCCGAGTCTCCCACATTGCAGGCAGGTTCTTTACCGTCTGAGCCACCAGGGAAGCCTAGCTCTCCTGTCAAACTATATCTCATAGTTTGTTTTGATTGGGGAAACAACAGGAGGACTGGGAAAAGGTGAAATTGCAGTAGATGAGGTTCAAGAAGGTAGGTAGCAGTGTGGGGCTTTGGGGACCACCTGTGTGTTCCACCCCACTGTACCCCAGGAAGAGCCTGGGTCCCCTTTCTACACTGCACACCCATATCCTTTCCTGCCCTCTGGCCCTGTATTCAGAGTTATTTCCTGCACTTTCATAATCCAATCTTGCTTCCCCACAACCATTTCCTCCTCATAGTCTAACTTTCAGAATCAGTGTTAATAGACTCACAGCACTGGAGAGGCATCCCAAGATTTCTTAAAACAAGAGCGAGCTTCTGCCTGCAGGATATCCCAAGAATTTAGGAGAACGCTTAGTAAAAGCTGAGTTATATACTTAATGATGCCTTAGAATTTTTTGCAGTCATCATCAAATATGCACTGACGTTCTGTCATTTTTCTCCGAGTACAGTTGTCTTTTCTTGCCGATTTCAGGAAGATGTTGATCAAGTGACTCTTTATAGTTATAAAGTCCAGTCTACTATTACTTCTCGAGTGGCCAACACTGTTATCCAGACCAAAGTGGTGAACCACTCTCCACAGCCTCAAAATGTTGTGTTTGACGTGCAGATTCCCAAAGGAGCCTTCATCTCCAACTTCTCCATGTGAGTAACTCCCACTCAGAACCGGAAACTGGATATGCTCTGCTCACAGGATCAAACCCCTCTCAGAGTGGACCTTTAGTGCCTCAACTCTTCATGGCTCTGTACCCAGCATCTTTGTTGTTGTTGTTTAATTGCTAAGTTTTATCTGACTCTCTGCTACCCTATGGACTGTAGCCCACCAGGCTTCTTTGTCCATGGGATTTCCCAGGCAAGAATACTGGAACAGGTCTGCCATCTCCTCCTCCAGGGGATCTTCCTGAACTAAGGACTGAACTCAAGTCTCCTGCATTGGCAGGTGAATTCTTTACCACGTAATTTACCAGGGAAGCCCAGAGTGGACCCTGGTGGTCAGCAATTCCAGGAGTTCTCACTTTCAGAGTTGTGGACCCACTGGACATTGAGTCATCTTGGGGTGGGACCCAATAATCTGCTTCTGTTCAGAGTAACAGAATTTGCAAAGGATTTGTTTTTGTTTTCTAATGAGTGAAAACATCCTTAAGCCTGTCTCTATGGCAGTAATCTCCCACTTCCTTAGGGAGAGGCCATATGTTCTATTTTGTTTCAAAAACTCTAATCAGACTGTTCTGACCAATCATTGTTCGGACAGATTAGGTGACAGCAAGCGAAGAGGAAGGTAGGTAGAAACAGAGATGACAAGAGAGGACAGAGATCCCCCCGGGAGATGTTCGAAAGAGAAACACAAACTTGGCAGGGATCGAGCAGCACTTTTCCCCATCTTTCTTTGCTCTTTTCCACCCTTGAAGGGTGGAAGGATCTTGAAGGATCCTTAATACATGGAAGAATGATCCTATAAACCACATGTCAGCCAGATAGCTAGTTTACTAGCCACAGCCCAAGGCACATTTGTCATTCCAAAGGGATGCACCGGAGAATAACCCTTAATCCAAAGGGTGAACCTGGAAAATGAAGAAATATTTTTTGAAATTTTGCCTTGGAGTATAGTTGACCCACAATGTTGTGTTAGTTTCAGGTGTACAGCAAAGTGATCCAGTTATACAGCTGTATATGTCCATCCTTTTGCGGATCCTTTCCCCATGTAGGTTATTACAGAATATTGAGTAAAGTTCCCTGTGCTATACAGCAGCTCATTGTTACTTATTTCATACATAGTGGTGTGTGTGTGTTAATCCCAAACTCCTAATTTATCACTTCCCCTTCACATTTCCCCTTTGGTAACCATATGTTTGTTTTCAAAGTTTGTTTCTGTTTTGTAAATTAGTTCGTCTGTATCAATTTTGGGGGGCATTCCACATATAAGTAATATTATGTGATGTTTGTGTTTCTCTGACTAACTTCACTTAGTCTGATGATTTCTGAGTCCATCCATATTACTGCAAGTGGCATTATTTCATTCTTTTTTATGGCTGAGCACTATTCCAGTGTGCATCTGTACCGCATCTGTATCCAGTCCTCTGCTGGTGGACACTTAGGTTGCTTCCATGTCTTGGCTGTTGTAAATAGTGCTGCTTTGAATGCTGGGGAAGAAGCATCTTAAACACAAGTAACAACATGGGAGAGAAAGCTTCTAGTACAGGAGCCTACCTCATCTATCTTAAATCACACTACCAGATAAAGAAACTCCTTTTATGAAACCTGCAAATGTCTCTCTACTTGAAGTTTCCTTCCAGGTGCAAAATGATAAATAATTCATTAAGTCCACCCGGTTGGGTTGTTGGCTCGTTTGTTCATTGTGCTTCTATTCAGACCAACTGTGGGCCTTCTGTCATTTTTTAGGACTGTGGATGGCACAACTTTTACTAGTTCTATTAAGGAGAAAACCGTGGGCCGAGCCCTCTACGCACAGGCGAGAGCAAAAGGCAAGACAGCAGGACTGGTGAGGTAAGGGCAGGGTCCCCATCCATTGCTGCCTGTGCTCAAGCCCATTCCCTGCACAGCAAGCCAGCCCCCAGGAAGGCAGAGAAGCTCGTCCTCTGCTAGGTCGCTTCTTTGTGGTACTTCCCTGATCCCACACGATCCGATTACCCACAATCTCACCTTGCTTGTTTACCATTTAAATTTTTTTTTTAATTGCTGACTGTTTCTCCTAAGGCTCAAATCACCCTCATTTGACAACTCTGCTGTTTTCTCTTTAAAACCATAAACACTTCAAGATGAGTGATCACATTGGACTTGGTGCGTACGGGAGTAAATAAGGCATTAGTGCTGGAAATACATAGTCAATTTGAAATAACAGATGTCTTCTTTATGAAGGCTTTTAAAAATGTAAAGAATCCCTAGAATGAGTCTCACCAGCAGTAGGGGAAAGGTGTGCTGTCCTTCGGATCATCTAAACTGGGATTGCGTTCCGACCCTACAACTGACTCGCATGTGATCTCAAGAGGGTTACTTACCCTTTATGAACCTCATTTGTCATCACTTGCTAAATGAAGGTCTTCGTGTCCATCTTTTAGAGCGGCTATAATAGCAGTGATATGTGTCAAGTTCCTGGCAGGTAATAGGGGATCAATAACCAGTGGCTCTTTGCAGCTGACACTCAGATCTATAAGAAGCTCAGCAAGAAAAAGATCAGGTAGGAGAGGGGAGGGGAATTCCAGGCTAGAGGAAAGAAATCGATCTAGAAGTTGCCGTTATCTCTACTGGACCTACCGTTCGTTCTCCTAAGCAATGAGCAGGCAGCTAGCCCAGGGCAGCCTGGACGCCCTCTGTGTAGATTCTACATGTAATAACTTATGGGGGCGGGCTCACATGTTTAGGAGCAGAGCTCTGGATATGGAGGACTTCAAAACCGAAGTGAGCATTGCCCCTGGAGCAAAGGTGCAGTTTGAACTTCATTACCAGGAAGTGAAGTGGAGGAAGCTGGGGTCCTACGAGCACAGAGTCCACCTGAAGCCAGGACGACTGGCCAAGCACCTGGAGGTGAGCCCTCCCTCCTCGAGCTGGGTCCCCATCTGTGCTTTCCGTTCATCTTCTCTTCGTGGTGTTCCACGCCACTTGACACTGCAGGACAGGGTGGTGTATGGAAATTGACTCTGGGTTTGGAGGAAGGAAGTGCCACTTCCTAACACATCTCAAGGCTAGCTCATCTCCTTATTTGCTGTGTCAATTTCCTGTGGCTGCTGTAGCAAATGATTGCACACAGGGGGCTTATAACAACAGAGATGTCTTCTTACACAGTTCTGGGGGTGCAGACTGAAGTCAAGGTGTCGGCAGGGCTCTTGGGGAGGGTCTGTCCCTTGCTGCTTCCGTGGTCTGGAAGCAGGTGGCATTCCTTGACTTGTGGCCTCGTGGCCCGTCATTCTGACCCATGTCTCCCTGCTTATGTCGCCGCCTCCTCTGAGTGTCTCAAATGTCCCTCTGCTCTAGTAAGAATATTTGTCATGGATTTCGGGCCCACCGGCTAGTTCAGGATGATCACATCTCAAGATCCTTTACTGTATCCGCAAAGATCCTTTTTCCAAATCAGGTAGCAGTTTCAGCTTCCAAAGATTTAATGTAGACATGCCTTTGGTGGGGGGTGGGGGTGGGGGGACCATTCAACCTCTACACTGACCTTCCAACTAATGCTGATCCTCAATTTTCTCATCTGTGAAGAGTATCATCTTAGGTTCCTTGGTTCTAAGTGCGATGAACTTCTGGAAATAGGTGGCTAATAACAGGAGGTCAGTGAAGGTTGAGTTTGTTGTCTTTGCTCCACGTTCCCCCCGTTGCACCCCAACTCTCATCACCTAGAGAGCAGTGCCTGTGCAGGGCCACTTGAACTCGCTTCTGCTGTAGTCTTCACCTCTTGCCTTGAGAACTGAGCTGCTCTTTTCTTGGCTCTAAACTTGTTAACATCATGTGAATGTTTGTGTAAGAGGCAGAGGAGGGCTGGCTGGAAGAAACCCAGGGAAGAACACAATGCACCTGGTCTCTGTTTGACACAGATGATGGTGAAGCAGACAGATTGAAAATTGTCTGTAGACGGAGAAGATTCAAAGGGATGAATGGATCATGTAAAATTTTCTTATAAATAAGAATGGGATGGAGTAGAAGGAGAATTAAATTCCAGAGGAATGAAGCAATAGAAAGGGAGCACCGAGTTGCCCAGAGGGCCTTTCAGCCTCCCTGGTGAGATGCATCATATCACACAGGATTTAAAGAACTTGCCGAAGGGATGGTGGAGCCATGCTAGGTCATCTTTGGGAGATCTGGAGAGGAAGGGAGCAGCAGAGGACTTAGAATTGATAATCATACTTCTTGCTCAAAAAGTCTTGAAAGATGTTCTAATGCTTTAAGTAACTTTCCCACTTCTAGGTAGATGTGTGGATTATTGAACCTCAAGGACTAAGATCTCTTCATGTTCTGGACACATTTGATGGGCATTTTGATGGCGTTCCCGTTATATCTAAAGGACACCAGAAGGTACCACAAGAAGTGACGTGACAGAGTCTGAGTGGCCACTGGTTTGCAGGTTTTCCTCTCCCTCTCTGCTCTAGGGGATGGAAGAGTTGTCAGGTGCTGAGCTCAGGGAACTTAGGAACTGTGATCCCTGAGCAAAGTCTTGGGCCTCCTACAGGACATACAGAACGAAACCAATTGTTTCATTGCATTGTGACCAGTGTCTGTCCATTTTGAAGCCCATCCCCCCAAGTCACCCACTGGACTGGTAGCTAAAAGACAGTCTTCACATAATATATAGAGAATTTTCCTTAATCACTGCGACAGATACTCAGCTTAATTCTCTCTGCCTCAATGGCCAATAGTAACCACCTTTGGAGGGGTCAAAGTCCTCTAAGAACTTTTTGCCAACTCTTTCTTCCATGGGGTGGGGGTAAGGGGGAGGGAGGAATTCTTCGAATCTCTTATAAAGGACCGAAGCCTGGCCAGCAGCACTGCAGGCTGCTAGATGCGCCTCTGATAGGACCACTGATGCTGCCTGGGTGCAGAGTGGCCCTGGACCTTCCCCTGTGTGCATGAAAAGGTATTCCCCCGGGACAGGGAGGGGGAAGAGAACGGGGTCTGACACCATTGCTCTTTCCAGGCACACGTTGCCTTCAAGCCCACGGTGGCGCAACAGAGAAAATGCCTCAACTGCTCAGAGACGATGGTGGACGGCGAGCTGGTGGTGATGTATGATGTGAACAGAGAGGAGAAGGTTGGGGAACTTCAGGTGGGTACAAACAATTCTCAGAGGCCAGCACTGCCTGAGCCAAAGATCTGTTTCTTGTTGAATAAAGCCCCAGGGAAATGCCCTGGGAGGTAAACTGCAGAGAGGCTGGGCCCTTTCAGGAAAGGACGGAGCGGGCGCAGGAAGAAGGGAGAGATGGACGTAGCCAAGCCTCTGTTCTCTTCTTTACGACCATCATGCCTCCTGCCCCCCGTGGTCTCCTTTCCCCTCTCAGTCCCCAGACCCTTATCCTCCTCCATGCCAAACACTGGTAATGGTTTGGCTCACAAATATGTCCTGTTTTTCAGATATTTAATGGATATTTTGTCCACTTCTTTGCTCCTGAGAACATGGACCCAATTCCCAAAAACATCCTGTTTGTCATCGACGTTAGTGGCTCAATGTGGGGAATTAAAATGAAACAGGTGAGTAGCCCTGGGTTGCAGTGGTACCCAGGACTCCATGCCTTCTCTGGTCCCCTCGTGATGGTGCAGGGGTTTGAGACCCGTTCCCCCTACAGCTAGTCTTAGTTCAGGCTGCTCACAAAGCAACAGAGGCCGGGTGACTTCTGAACAGGAGAAATTTATCTCAAAACTCGCCTTTTTGAAAAATTTCGCCTCCATATAACCTTTTCTCACTCTGCTCAGGCTTCTGCTTCATATTCCTTTTGTTCTCCTGCATGACATTTTAGATGAATATCTTGCCATTGTGCATGAATAACTTTGAAAACGTTTAATGCAGTTTTTCTAATTATATTGTAATTCCTTGAGGGTGCTCATTCCGTCTCATGTCTTCCCAGTTTGGAGTTCCACATGGCCCCTTCAGTGTTAATGGTGTAGGTGCAGTTGCAACAAGGACATTCCTAGTCCACCCATTCATCTAGTGTGAACCAACCAGTGAATCTCTGTTCATTCAACAATCACTTACGACCACCCAAGTGTTCACTACTGTTCTAGGATCCAAAAGACGGCAAAGACTTGGCCCCGCCCACCTCTGTCACCAGGTTCTCAGCAGTGCACTTGTGACATTTGGGGCTGATGAACCCGTATCGTGGGGACCACACTGTACATTCTAGGATGTTTAGCAACATCTATTCACTAGATGAAATAGAACTCACCCTCCTGGTCATGATAGTCAAAGATGGCCACAGAGGGCTTCCCTAGTGGTCCAGTGGCTAAGAATGGCTAAGAATAGGCCTTGCAGTGCAGGAGACATGGGTTCGATCCCTGATCTGGGAAGATCCCACATGCCGCGAGGCAACTAAGCCTGCGAACTGCAACTAACTAGAGAAAGCCTGCACACAGCAACAAAGGCACAGCATGGCTAAAATAAATAAATAAAATTCAAAGTTTAAAAAAAGAATGAGAAAGAAGGTGGTCTTCTCCCCCTCCACATTTACAAAAGTGTCTTCAGACATTGTCAAATGTCCCCTGGGGAGAAAATTATCATTTGAGAACTACTGCCCTAATACAACAGTTTATTTCTTCCTTCCTTCCCTCATTTAACAAGTATTTATTAAGCACCTGCCTTGTGTCAGGCACTTAGCTCAGCACTGAAGTTTGAGATAACTGTTACACACCCAGTGGACATGAAACATCAGGCAGGCTATTGGCTCTCCAGGTCTGGAGTTCAGAAGTGAGGTGTTGAGTGAGATATGCACTTAGGAGCCACCAGTGTGTAGAAGGTACTCGTAACAATGAGACCAGGTGAGAACACCAAGGAGGAAGTCTAGATAAGAGAAGAAAACAGAGAGTGAACCTTACACTATCCCAGTAACTAGAATACTTTGGGGAGACGAGGAGGAATCAGCCAAGAAGACCACGCCAGCAACTCTCCTTGTGGCCCAGGGGCTAAGACTCCGTGCTCCCAGTGCAGGCGGCTGGGCTTCAATCTCTGGTTAGGGAACTATATCCTGCACGCTGCAACTGAAGATCCCACATGCCACAGCGAAGACCGAAGGTCCCATGTGCTGCAACTAATACTCAGTGCAGCCGAAATAAATACATACATTTAAAAAGAAAAGAAAAGAAAAAGCAGCCAGTGAGAGGAGGAGAAAACCAAGAGCGGCTGAGGCTCTGGAAGAAGATGAGGAAGTTTTATGAGGACAGCGATGTGACCGGTTGGTCCAAATGCTGCTCAGATTGGGTCTGATGAGATGAGAAGAGTCCATTGGATTTAGCAACAGCCTTGATGAGCATAGTTTCAGTGGAGGGATGATGGTGAAAACCTGAACAGAGCAGGCTTCAGAGAGAACAGGAAAAGATTTGGAGACAGTGTGCTTACAATTCTTTTGAGGAATTTTAATGCAAAGGGAAACTGAGAACTGGGGGAAATGGATACGTTCAAGGTTTCTAAAGGCATGAGAAATGACAGTGTTATTATATGTATGGAGATGTACCAATAGAGTGACATGTATGATGCAGGAGAGGCAGAGGGCAGACACCAGTAGCCGAGACAGAGCCCAACCTAGGTCACCAGCGGATGGATTTGCATTAGGCAGGAATGCTTCTCCTAGCTCTGCATTACCAGGCATCAGGAAAAAGTGTACGGGCACAAATCCTGGCAGGGGGGAGGTTTATGGTGGCAGGGGTTGTAGAAATCTTCTTCTGATGACTTCCATTTCTCAGTGAAGTAGGATTCCAGGTCATCAGCTGAGACAGGAAGAGGGAGGTGTTGGTGGTTTGAGGATGAGAAGCAGGCATTAATGCATGAGAAGGCTGAGTAGCGGGACTTGAGAAATACATTTGATTTTCAGGCACCACAAATGGGACATCTGAGGCTCAGGATTCTCGGTGTAAAGTCAGGTTGGTGAGACTGGTCATGCATGACAAAAAAGACAGTAAAACTTTCAGTATCAAAATGCAGACAAGTCTGTCCATTCGGACGGAATAGGAGAGTGTTAGATCCGTGTCGACAGAGGTGGATTTATGAGGTTTGTGGGAGAACTATAGCTCAAGACAGTGCTTAAAATGATGAATGATTGAGCTTCCTCATTTCTTCTTAGGCTTAGAGAGTATGTAGTAAGACCCTTCTCCATTCTCTCTCGAAATAGACGGTGGAAGCAATGAAGACCATTTTGGATGACCTGAGAACTGAAGATCATTTCTCCGTGGTTGATTTCAACCACAATGTTCGAACCTGGAGAAACGATTTAGTCTCAGCTACTAAAACACAGGTTGTGGATGCCAAGAATTACATTGAGAAAATCCAGCCTAGTGGAGGTGAGTGGGTTTAGCCTAAAGCCCAGTGAGAAACTCCCACAGGATTCAGCGAAGTCCTGAGAAATATGAGAATCACTTGAGAAATATGATTCCTTACCCCAGTGGTCTTTGCCTTAATAATACATTTATTATTAAACAGTGCATACTAAGTTCATGGTGAAAGCATCATGCATACCCCATCCCACACACATTTTTAACCATTCTGTCCTCAGAAAATGGTGTCAGTAAGTGACACTAGCTTTCTTATGTCTCACATAGTAAGAGAAAGACAAATACCGTGTGATATCACTAAAATATGACATAAATGAACTTATCTACGAAACAGACTCAGACACAGAGAAGAGACTTGTGATTGCCAAGGGGAAGCAGGGGTGGGGGGGCAGGGATGGATTGAGAGTTTGGCATTAACAGATGCAAACTGTTATCTACAGAATGGATAAACAACAAGGCCTGTTGTATAGCACAGGGGACTATATTCAATATCCTGTGATAAGCCGTAATGGAAAAGAACACAAAAAAGAATGTATATTTTATATATATATATATATATATATATATATATATATATATATCTGAATTACTTTGCTCTACAGCAGAAATTAACACAACATTGTATGTCAACTAAACTTCAATTTGAAAAAGGGGAAAAAACACATAGAATAACACACAATTGTCTGCAGAACAGTATCCAAGTATATCAGCAAGGCTGAATAGGCAACTTCAAGTTGGTGGTTAACAAAATGACTAGTGCTTTGAAACGGTTACTTCATCTCTAAGGGAACTATTCACTATTAATACAAAGTGAATATTTTACTCCACTGGGGGATCTGGACCAGCCTGGGTAAAATTTAGAAAATAGTCGAATGATTTGGATACTGAATGAACTATACGTGAGTCATCACCAGACAGATGAACCTGGGCTCAAGACGTGGTTGTTTCTATGGAAAATCAGAGTATATAACAGAACAGCATGTTCTCTGGCTTTCCCAGGCACAAATATCAACGAAGCCCTGCTGCGAGCCATCTTTATTTTGAATGAAGCCAATAACTTGGGAATGCTGGACCCCAACTCTGTCTCACTGATCATCTTGGTGTCTGATGGGGATCCAACAGTAGGTAAGCACCCCTTCCGTTTTTAGTGATACATACTTTTCCTGTTGTTTCTTGGGCACGTGATTGGCTTAAAATGGGAATTTGAATGGCATTTGCCTGAGTGTCTTAAGCCAGCTTGGACTTCGCAAGTGGCACAGTGGTACAGAATCCGCCTGTCAGTTCAGGAGATGCAAGAGACACAAGTTCAGTCCCTGGGTAGGGAAGATCCCCTGGACCAGGAAATGGCAAACCCACTCTGCTATTCTTGCCTGGGAAATCCCATGGGCAGAGGAGGCTGGCGGGCTACAGTCCGGGGGCTTGCAAGGGGTCAGATGCAACTTAGCAACTGAGCATACAGATAGCACTACACCAGTTTAAATCCATGCTTCCTAAAAGAAGAGTTTGACCCTGAAACACTCACTGCACTTAAAACAGCCTCTAGATGTTTGGGAGGGGGATGCTGAATGCCTCAGCTTCACCTCCACAATTTGCAGAAGCTTGCATTTGAATTTGAGTCTATGCTATGAGGATTGCTGATACATACTAGTGCCGTGTCTTATCTCCTCAATGTAACTACGTTGAAGCATAAGTGCATTTTTAATTGGGACGAATTTTGCCAAAACACCTTCCGGATGTTCCCAAAACTTTGTGCCATTGCCTCCTCATTCCTTTCCTTCCTGGACATCAACTTTAGGTGAACTGAAATTGTCAAAAATCCAGAAGAATGTGAGGCAGAACATACGAGACAACATCTCCTTGTTCAGTTTGGGGATAGGATTTGATGTGGACTATGACTTTTTGAAGAGACTCTCCAATGACAACCGTGGGATTGCACAACGGATTTACGGAAACCAGGACACTTCTGTCCAACTCAAGGTGACTTTGTTTTCTGTGCCTTTTTTGGTCATTGTTCACTCGAAATCATTCAGCTAGCAATATCTGATGCCTAAAAGAAGATGGCCGAATTCCAGTAAAAATTGTCATTGTTTCAGCTCTGTTAGTGTTCAGTCCCTTTCTCATGCACCCCACCCCCACTTGTATATCTGCAGTAACCGTGAGATGAGAGGCAGTAGTTGATGGGTACAAAGGTCCCTAGTCCCTGAACAGGTCTTGGGAAGCACCATCAAAGTTTCTTGAATCTCTCCAGTCCCACTACTTGTCATGGGAACTGTTCTTCCTTGAAAGTACATCAGCATTGGGACTTCCCTGGTAGTCCAGGGCTTAAGACTCTGTGCTTTCAATGAAAGGGGTGCAAGTTCAATCCCTACTTGGGGAAATAACCTACATGCCAAGAAAAAAAAATTTTTTTTTAAAGGAAAAGCATATTGGCATTTTGAAAATCAAGTTTTTTTAATGCAACACAAAGCAGACTATGGCCTGTTCGTTTCCTTAAATATAAAGGATATGTATGCATCACTTGTTTGACTAAATGGACCAAGAAAAGATTAAGGAGAAGAAGAATATATTTTACCCCACCCTCTGTTGGTACCAAGTACCATGTATCAATAGGAGCTACTGTATATAAACCTGGGGACAGGTAAGAGACAGGTTCTAATTTAGGGATATCCACCCAGATGACTTATCTTATTATGAGTGTCCATGAGCTTTTCATGCTCGTCATAACAGAAAGAAAAAGTGCTAGGCTCTTGAACTTGAGCTCTTGAACTCTTGTAATCTTCTTCACAAGCCCTGGTTGTCTCTATTTCAGTTCATGTAATAACTATGAGAATTTTCCATAGCGTTCCAGAGATCTTGAAAGAATACTAAGCACTGAAGAATCTCAGAGAAAAATGCTTCGGATTTGAAATGTGGCGTGAAAGTAATGATTTCTCCGTTTCTTTCTTTTTTTTTTTTTTAATGAATTGTAGAAATTCTACAACCAGGTCTCAACTCCCTTGCTCCGGAATGTTCAGTTTAACTATCCCCAAACGTCAGTCACAGATGTCACTCAAAACAGTTTCCCTAACTATTTTGGAGGCTCAGAGATCGTGGTGGCTGGAAAAGTGGACCCTGAGAAATTGGGGCAGTTACAGAGCATTATCACTGCAACTTCGGTACTTTTGCTTTAATTCTAAAAATATTAATTGTCTCCTGGGTACATCTTGTATATTAACAGGCTGATAGCAGAATTCCGAGAATCACATAGGTAGAATAAAAGCAAAAAGTGAAAGGGAAGTTCCTGAGAACACCTGTGCCATCTTCCTAACTATGGTGTAAATCCTTACCTATTTCTTCAGAAACCCAAGCCCAGACCCCAGAGGTTGGCACTTACTTCGTCTTGTGTGTTCTTTTGGATTATTTTGCATCCCCCTGCAAGTTGCCTGCTACCCTGACTCACTCACAGTAGGTTCTTTAGAAAATGTGAACTGCTTAACTATAATTCCACTCCCCTGATGTCCTTCCATCATCCAGGCTAATGCAGAGTTAGTCTTGGAAACCCTGGCCGAGATGGATGGCTTGGAGGATTTTCTATCCAAGGACAAGCATGCAGACCCTGATTTCACCAAGAAATTGTGGGCCTATTTGACCATCAACCAACTTCTAGCTGAACGGTAAGAAGACCATATGCCACAGGGATTTGCAAAAGGTTTGCTGAGGTTACTTTATGTCACAGACAGAAAGAGTTTGGAACCAAGAAAGGCAGCAAATTATTTCATGGTTTGGAGTATTCATTTCCACTGGTTTCAAGCACTTTTGGGTCTTTCCAGATGGTACTAGTGGTAAAGAACTCACGTGCAAATGCAGGAGACATAAGAGACGTGGGTTCGATCTCTGGGTTGGCAGCCCACTCCAGTATTTTTGCCTGGAGAATCCCATGGACAGAGGAGCCTGGCAGGCTACAGTCCACAGGGTCACAAAGAGTCGGACATGACTGAAGTAACTTGGCATGCGTGCGTGCGAGCACTTCTAACTAAAGCTGGGTTCACTCTCTTTTTTTCTTGATGGATAACAAGCATACAGTAAAGCGTGTGATGTGCATGCATTTAAATGCACAGTTTAATGAATTTTAACTACGTCACCCATGTCATCAGTACTGCATCCAGCTCCAGAGCACTTCTTTCATCTGTGAAGTCTCCTTCATTCTTCTTCACACTCAACACCTACCTCTTGCCTTGAGTAGAAATCACTCTTCTGGCATGTCACTATTAGTTGTCTATGACAAAATTTCTTATAATGATACAAACTGTATTCTTTTGATTCTGGCTTCTTGCATTCCATATGATGTCTGTGAGGTTCATCCATCTCATTGCAGTGGGTATCATGAATTCATTTGCATTCACTCCTGAAAATAGTTAATGTCCAAAGAGAAATTTAAGGTTATACAATTCTGATATCACCTAAGGACTTCCTATAGATACTGTTTCATCTGTCTTCTCAGCTGACTGGTGTTTAAACGCCCAATACAAAAACTATGTTTCTAGAGCAATATATGGTTTTTTGACCACCATCAGGATTATGGGGTGGGGGTGGGGCCGGTCTTTGGAGAGGAACGTGACTGCTCCTTAGTCCCCCCCCACCTATTTGATCAGATTCTTGGGAAGGGGGAGCAGACTGGTCTGAATGGAGTTGGGAAAATGAAACATAGTCATATAACTATATTCAGAAAATCCATGATGTCAGTAAGATTATAAAACAGACAAAAGATTGTAAGCTGTGGCTTTAGACTGAGCAATGTCTCCTCCCCTTTACAAAGGCAACTGGGTAATTTAAAGATATATAGCAAATTGGTGCTGAAGTTAAATATTGATTTTTTTAAAGAACAATCCCTTAAACAAATCAGTGGTTGTCAGCACGTGGGGAACAGGAAGGTTGCATGGGGGTTGGGAGGGTTAGGACAGTGAAACTACTCTGCTTGACACTGTAATGATGGATACCTATCGTCATACGCTTGTCCAAACCCACAGAATGCACAGCACAAGCATGAACCCTAATGTCCACAGGGGACTTTGGGTGATGATGATGCGCAGATGTAGACGTATCAGTCTGACACATGGACCACTTCTAATGGGAGATGCTGAGAAGGCGGAGGCTGTCGGGTGGGGGAGGGGCAGGGAGTAAACATAGAATCTCTACGTTCTGCTCAATTCCACTGTGACTATAAAACTGCTCTGAAAAAGTCTGTTTGGATGTGTGGTTACCAAGGGGGGTTGGGGGGATGGGGACGGAGGAGGAGTTTGGGAGGTGGGGGCTAGCAGATGTAACCTGTCCCATATAGAATGGATAAGCAACAAGGTCCTACTGTATGGTGCAGAGAACTATATTCAAGATCCTATAATAAACCATCATGGAAAAGAATATTAAAGAAAATATATGGATACATATATATGTATATTTGTATGTATAGCTGAATCACTTTGCTGTACAGCAGAAACTAACACAACATTGTAAAGCAATTATGCACCAGTTAAAAACTACATTAAAAAAAATAAAAATAAATAATTTCCAGGAAACGGAAAAAAAAAATGACTGTCATAAGGACAAGTCTTGTTAATTAAAAAAAACATGTATTTTTGTTGTAATTGCTAATTTAATGAGGAACACTCATAAAAATAAATTTGAGATCCATCAAACAAAAGAAATAACAATGTAAATTAACTGTACTTCAGTAAAAAATATAATCATAATCATAATCTGTTTAAAAAATTCCAAGAGGTAGGCTCAAAAGGGAAGGGATATATATATATATATTAATATCATTATGACTCATTCTCATTGCTGTACACAGTAACAAACACAGCATAGTAAAGCAATTTTTCACCAATTAAAAAATAAAAGAAGAAATAAAAAGTAAAATTCCTTTAGGCTACATAACTAGGTAAAATACTAAGCTTCACGAAGCCAGCTCGTTCTGTTTTCCCTTGTGGCCCCCAGAGTCCTGGTTGACCCCAGAAGTGGCCGAGTTCGGTCTTGTGATGCTGTCCAATGTCTCTGTTTCCTGAACACAGGAGCCTGGCTCCTACAGCTGCCGAGAAAAGGAAAATTACAAAGACGATCCTGCAGATGTCTTTGGATCACCACATAGTGACCCCCCTCACAGCAATGGTGATTGAGAATGAGGCCGGGGACGAACGCATGCTGGCAGACTCCCCTCCGCAGGACCATTCCTGCTGTTCAGGTGAGTCTCCCTACCTGGAGAAGAAGTATTCCGGCCGGTTTTCTTATCCTGCAGCAAGGTCCTCTATCCCCTCCTCTCTCCATGGCTAGCCCGTCTCCTCTTCCCAGTCTTGTGTCCCCAGCTGACCTTCCTGCCAGTTGACTCAGCAACAGTTTATCACTGCCATCATCGAACATGTTTGCTCACTTGTCTTCCAAAGGAATTCTGAAAATCTGTGTACTCCCCTCACACATTGTTTAAATCAACATTAAAAAATTCTCACCTTCTTTAAATAGTTACAACAAATTTCATTCATGATGACACATGGGGCTGAAAGAGAGAGAACTCAGGAATAAAGATAATTCTAGAAAAACCTACCTGAGAACCACTGGCGTTGGTCTGCATAAACCTGATTCTTAAAATTATAAGCAGCTTCTATGGAAAAGTAAACCCAGAAACTAATGGATACAGTGTTCTCCACGCAGGCGCCCTGTATCACGGCAGCAAAGTGAGCCCAAGTTCAGTCCCATCCTGGGTCAACCCTTCGCCAACGCCAGTGCCCCCACTGCCTGCTGTCGGTGCTCAGGTGCTTGAGTCAACCCCTCCTCCACATGTGATGAGAGGTAAGAGGATGAACCCTCTGGGGTGGAAGAGATGCACCTCTCGTGTGGGGAGGACCGACGGGTATCTGTGGAAAGGACATTCTCTTTGGAGATTGTTCACAACACTCATGTGAACGCGCATTACTTAACAGTCTGCGTTTTACTTCCTTTATTGTAAAAACAGGCATCATGATTCTATACATGACTGGGCTGTTGGTGAAATGTGAAACCATCTTTAAAGAGCTAGCATGTAATAGCCACTCAATAAGCAGGTATTATCAAAGACAAGAAGCTATCCATCTTAGGGATCAAAAATACTTGAATGTTATTTCCTGTAGAATTGCACTGTTGTTATTGTTTAGTGGCTAAATCATGTCCCACTGTTTGCAACCCCATGGAGTATAGCCCACCAGGCTGCTCTGTCTATGGGAATCCCCAGGCAAGAATACAGCAGTGGGTTGCTTTTTCCTTCTCCAGGGGATCTTCTTGCCTGTGAGATGGAACCTGCGTCTCCTGCCTCTCCTCCATTGGCAGGCACATTCTTTACCACTGAGCCACCTGTTCAGTTCAGTTCAGTCCCTCAGTCATGTCCGACTCTTTCTGACCCCATGGACCATAGCACGCCAGGCCTCCCTGTCCATCACCAACTCCCGGAGTTTACCCAAACTCATGTCCATCAAGTTGGTGATGCCATCCAACCATCTCATCCTCTGTCGTCCCCTTCTCCTCCTGCCTTCAATCTTTCCCAGCATCAGAGTCTTTTCAAATGAGTCAGCTCTTTGCATCAGGTGGCCAAAGTATTGGAGTTTCAGCTTCACCATTCACATCCTTCCAGTGAATATTCAGGACTGATCTCCTTTAGGATTGACTGGTTTGATCTTGCAGTCCAAGGGACTCGCAAGAGTCTTCTCCAACACCACAGTTCAAAAGCATCAATTCTTCGGTGCTCAGCTTTCTTTATGGTCCAACTCTCACATCCATACATGGCTACTGGAAGCCACCTGAGGAGCCTGTAAAACTACATTATCATCACATTATTTGTAGGACTGTTTGTTAATTTGCTTGCTTGATTTTAAGTGTATTTGAAAATCCTAGTTTTGCTCAGTGTTTAAAAATCTAGAGCTGGGGACCTTGCTTTTGTGTTTTAATGATGCCCTCTTGTGCCCAGCTCCTACACAAAATAAATTAACCAAGTATTTACTGATGACAGAGCAAGGGCTTGATGGTGTGAGGAGTGCAGAGCAGGCCAAGACTCTGTGCTCTGCTTGAGTGGACCCTGCACGTCTTGCTCCCACACACACTTGAAGGAGCACATCAGGACGGCTGGGAGAATCAGTGCGTAATCAGATAGTGCGGCTTTAAGTCATAGCTGTGCCACTTACTAACTCTGTGATGTGACCTTGGGCAAGTCACTTGTCCTCTGCAGGACCACAGTGAGACTTAGTTAATATTTGCAGAGAGCTTTGTGACAGTATCTGGAAAACAGTGGCCTTTCGCTGGATACTACCCTGCTCTTTCAATTTTATTCTGGAGAACACAAACAATGCTACTGCTGCTGCTGCTGTTGCTGCTGCTGCCAAGTCGCTTCAGTCGTGTCCAACTCTGTGCCACCCCATAGATGGCAGCCCACCAGGCTCCCCCGTCCCTGGGATTCTCCAGGCAAGAGTACTGGAGTGGGTTGCCATTGCCTTCTCCGAACACAACCGCTGCAGCTCCTAATTCAGACCTTCCTCTTCAGTCCCTTCAGTTCTGAGGCTCAAAGCCTGACAGTGTGAAATTACTCCTCTCCACTCGATCACCAGACACTGTGGATTCTACCAGATGTCTCTTGAATTTCTTCCCCCATCCCTCCCCAAACCAATTCACCATGTTAGTTCCTGCATTTAACATTTCTTGCTCGAATGACTGCTGTCTTAGCTAGTAAATGATCTCCCTGTGTGTACTTTCTGATACTTAATTCATACTGAGACCAGGAATTGTGATATTGGATCGGCCAAAAAGTTCGTTTGGGTTTTCCTGTAATATCGTACAAAAAACCTGAATGAATGTTTTGGCCAACCCACTGAAATGGGGTCAAAATCATATTACATTTATTCTCCAAAACCTTTAAAAGCTCCCCAGCAGAATAAAGGTCTGTTCTGCAGCAGGGCGGTTCATGGTCTCTATGACCTACATTCTTGGTCTTATCAAAAACTCATTCTCCCGGTACCTTGAGTTACTATCCAAACAAATCATCAACTTCTCTCCCTTCATACCTTTCCCCATTCTGTCCACTCAAGAATAAAATCTCTCTCTCTTTTCTGTCTTTTACCTACCTGTCTTCCCGTACCTTCAAGACTTAGCTCAAAAGCCAACTCTTTCAATTGTTTTCTCTTTTTGGCCACACCATGGCCAAAAAGAGGATCTTAGTACCAAATGCAGGATCCTGCCAAATGCAGGATCTTAGTACCCTCCACCCCCTGCCACCAACCAGGGATCAAACCCACGCCCCCTGCAGTGGAAGCGCAGACTCTCAACCACTCACCCACCAGGGAAGTCTCCGTTCACCCTTTCATAAGGGCCTTCTCCACTTGCCTGAGTGGAATTGATCATCCTTTCATCTTGTGCTTGGGTCATTTTTCTATCATTTACTTTATTCCATCTCATATGAGTGCTTGGTTCTGCCTTCATGAAAGGAAAACTGATATTCTGTTAAAGGAAAGATATTATGAATGACATTTGTGAAAGCACAGTAAGGAAGATTTTATTCAAGGGGATGTAGGTACCACTACATTGGGGTATTGCAGTGGGGTACGGAGATTTGACTCAACTCTGAACACACTGTGGGAAACTGGGCATTTATAGACAAAAACAGGCTAGGGTCAGAGGATGGAAGATTACTAAGAGGAAGCATCAGTGGGAAAGGGGAGGTCTGGTTAAACTGACCTAACAGGGCTTCCCTGATAGCTCAGTTGGTAAAGAATCCGCCTGCAATATGGAAGATGCCGGTTCAACTTCCTGGGTCGGGAAGATCCACTGGAGAAGGGATAGGCTACCCACTCCAGTATTCTTGGGCTTCCCTTGTGGCTCAGCTGGTAAAGAATCTGCCTGCAATACGGGAGACCTGGGTTCGATCCCTGGGTTGGGAAGATACCCTGGAGAAGGGAAAGGCTACCCACTCCAGTATTCTGGCCTAGAGAATTCCATGGACTGTATAGTCCATGGGGTTGCAAAGAGTCGGACATGACTGAGCAACTTTCACTTCACTTCAACAGGATTCTTGCTGAAGGTAGGCCGAGTGATCGGACCTCACCTAGTTGGGGGACAGAGGAGGAGAGGAACCTGATTAAGATACAAAGGTGATCAGATTTGGAGGGTGGAGGATTCTAGCTAAACCTCCTTAGTAGGATTTTTGCTAAAACTGGACAATGCAGAGATGAACACAGAGGTCCAGAATTTGAGGTTGAACTTGAAGAATTCAGGGAAACCTGAGTTTATTCAAAGAGAGAATCTTTGTCACGCCATTAAATTGTCCCTCTCTTGAAGGTAGGGACCACGACTTTTATAGCTACACCAAACATTGCCTAATTCAAAGCTTTGCACATAATTTGTTTTTTTCTCACTAAATATTTGTTGAGTGGTTAAACAAACAAACAAGATCAGCCAAAATAATGGTGTCTGGTAACAAAGGATTACTTTCTTGGGAATAGCTTGATCCTTGATTGCTCTTGGAATTGATCGACACTAATTTGTATGCCAACAGGTAATATGTCTTTTTTATTTTATGCATTGTATGTTGCTGCTACTGCTGCTAAGTCGCTTCAGTTGTGTCCGACTCTGTGCAACCTCATAGAAGGCAGCCCACCAGGCTCCCCTGTCCCTGGGATTCTCCAGGCAAGAACATTGGAGTGGGTTGTCATTTCCTTCTCCAATGCATGAAAATGAAAAGTGAAAGTGAAGTCGCTCAGTCGTGTCCTACTCTTAGCGACCCCATGCACTGGAGCCCACCAGGCTCCTCCATCCATGGGATTTTCCAGGCAAGAGTACTGGAGTGGGGTGCCATTACCTTCTCCGTATGCACTGTGTATAACTATTTAAAAATACAGGCACTTTAGCTATATAAACATTCACTCTATACACACATATGTTGCTCTTCAGTTGCTGAGTCATGTCCAACTCTTTGTGGCCCCATGGACTATAGCCTGCCAGGCTCCTCTGTCCTTCACTATCTCCTGGAGTTTGCTCAAATTCATGTCTGTTGAGTCGGTGATGCTATCTAACCATCTCATCCTCTGCCGCCTCCTTCTATGCATATGTATGTAGTGTATACATAGTGTATATATAGTGTATGTGTGTGTGCTTGTGTTTCTTCTTCCTTATGTTTCTTCTTCCTTATGTCTTTCTTTTTAAAATATTTTATTCATTATTTATTTGGCTGTACAGGGTCTCAGTTGCAGCATGTGGAATCTAGTTTCCTTACCAAGGATACAAACCGGGTCCCCTGCATTGGGAGGGCAGAGTCTTAGTCACTGGATCACCAGGAAAGTCCCCCTTATGTCTTTCTTATTCATTTTTCTCTCTAGCCAGAAACATATGGCGTGGCTACAGAATGAGTATCCACTCTGTACATAACCTAAAACTTGATGGCAGCTCCATGAGGAGGGGACAGTGCTTGGACCCTGGTTCCCTGGTGCCTGGAAGAGTACCTGGCATATAATAGGAGCCCAATACACATTTGTTCTTGTGAGATGTTCGGCAATAAAATACTGTCCAAAATAATCTTCTTTTCTATGATTTTACTTAGTTTCATTTTCTTTGTATATTTTCCAGTTGAAAATGACCCACACTTCATCATCTACCTGCCAAAAAGCCAAAAGAATATTTGTTTCAATATCGACTCAGAACCTGGAAAAATCCTCAACCTTGTTTCTGATCCAGAATTAGGTAAGATGAAAATATACTATATTTGAATTCAACTACTAGGTCACAGTCATTCTTCCCTATTGTTTTTATCTGGATTTCTTTCTTTCCCACCTTAATAAAAGTGTTTTATATTATATATAGGACTTCCTAGGTGGTGCAGTGGTAAAGAACCCCCCTGCCAATGCAGGAGACTTGGGTTTGATCCCTGGGTCAGGGAGATCCCCTGGAGGAGGAAATGGCAACCCACTCCAGTATTCTTGCCTGGAAAATTCCATGGACAGAGGATCCTGGAGTGCTATAATCCATAGGGTTGCAGAGAGTTGGACATGACTGAGAACAGCACAGCATATTTTTCAAGCTCTTATAGTAAGAAATTATATTATTTTTTGAACTATTATAGAGACAATACTCTGAGTATAAACTAGCAGAACTTGTTGTGATATAATTCAAACCATAAAAAATTATAAAATGAAAATTACAAAGGAAAAAATGGTGTGTAAATCCTGAAGCAAAATAAAACAATAAGTTCCCATGTTGTCACGTTTTATAAGTTTGAGTTATCGTGCCCACGTGCCAAAAACAAAACAAAAAAATTGCACATGGGACAGAAAAACACTTGTTTCTTTTCCTGCAGGGATTTTGGTCAATGGACAGCTCATTGGTGCCAAGAAGCCCAAGAATAAAAAACTCAGCACCTATTTTGGGAAACTGGGATTTTATTTCCAACGTGAAGATGTGAAGGTAGAAATCAGCACGGAGACCATCTCCCTGAGCGGGGGCTCCCGAACATCTGTCTTATCCTGGTCTGACACGGTCCACATGCTTAGTCAGAGGCAAGTACTTTTACATCCGGACCCAGATGTGACCTCGACCCATGATCCCATCAACAAACCCAGACGTCCGTGATACAGAGAACTCAAAATCATCATTTTAAATGTGAGGAAGTCAAGGTTCAGAAAAAATTGTGTTCCTTCCTGCCCCTGCTCTTGGCAGTAGAGTCTGTGTGTTTTGGTCACGGTATGTCTCAGTACTAGCCTAGCACCTGGCACACAGTAAGGACTCAATAAGGACGTGTTGGACAAGTGAATGAAGCCATCAGCTGAAAGCCAGTCAGCCGTGTCAGAGCGTGCTCAGAAACACTGGGACGTTGTCTTAGAGTAATATCTTCCCATGAGTATCTGTTCATTGTTGATACAGAAACGTATACACTGACAGAATTCCAGTGCTAGGAGATACATCAACATTCTGTGATGAAAACGTTTTAAGGCTCTTAGAAAACTGTGGTGGGGTTGAGGGGGGTTGTACTGACAGAATGAAGTCATGTTAGGGGTGGGAGAGGAATGATTTGCTAAATGAGTCAGTTCTAGGGACTTCACACTCCCAACGCAGGGGGCGTGAGTTCGACCCCTGGTCTGGGAACTAGAGGCTGCAACTGAGAGATTCCACACACTGCAGTGGAGATCTCAGATCCTGCAAGCTGTAACTTAAGACCCAGTGCAGCCAAATAAATATTAAATTAGTTTTTTTATTAAAAAAAAACACACACAAAAAAATAAAGCAAGTCAGTTCTAGAAACATTCATTCCTTTTTTAAAATTTTTGAGTGAAGTGAAAGTCGCTCAGTTGTGTCTGACTCTTTGTGACCGCATGGACTGTAGCCCACCAGGGTCCTCTGTCTATGGAATTCCCCAGGCAAGAATACTGGAGTGGGTGGCCATTTCCTTTTCCAGGGGATCTTCCAGACCCTGGATGGAACCAGGGATTGGAGGATAATTGTTTTACAATGTTGTTTCATTAATTCCTTTCTGCCTTCCCACTAGGGTGCTTGTCTCTGTGAAGAAAGAGAAAACTGTGACTATCAGCCTGGATAAAGAGATGTTCTTCTCTGTTTTACTTCATCGCGTTTGGAAGAAGCACCCGATCAATGTCGACTTTTTGGGGATCTACATCCCCCCCACAAACAAGTTTTCTCCTAATGTGCATGGGCTGATAGGTAAAGTGTCCTTGGACCGTCTGGCTGGTGTGGGACCGACCATCCTAGGTCTTAAGCAACTTTGCCTCAAGGTTAGAACGTTTGGGTAGAATGTGGAAAAGTGACAGGTGTGGAGTGGAGGCTTCGGGAGGACCCACACTCTGCACCTGGGTCTTAATTTATGAAGGTGCCTGAGCGACACAGAAAGAGTTCAGTGTCATTGAGAGAGAGATGTTTGTCACTGTTCACAGTTTCCATAGAAACACGAAGTACATCTTGCCATGCAGGGCCGTGGGGAGAAAGCCAGGTTTGGGTCAGGAACCAGAAGCAGAAACAAGGTCTGGGCTAGGATCTTTACTCTGTGGCAGAGACAAGACAGAGCAGGTGGTGTGGGGTTGGTTGGCTTGGTAATTGCAGCAGGCGTTAAGCTACAGGATGTCTTTCCTTGCATGGTACCTTGCCCAGGAATGATTCCTCTGGGTCTCACAGGCCAGAGAGAAGAGGTCTGGCTCGGTTCATTTGAAGATTCCAGCAGGGCTCCTGGCTGAGTCCTTTGTTATCTTTCATAGTTGGCTTTCCCAGGGAGGGGTAGATGGAGTGTTTAAGATATCAAACATCATAAGATACAGAGAATGAAACACATGATTCCTCTAACAAAGCAGTGCAGGGCGACTGCTATGCAGTCATGCTATAGCCAGGACTGTTTGCTGCTCCAGACAAGGTTTTACCAGGGCTGGGCTTTCATCTCCAACTGTGCAGATAAAGAGGACAGATAAACACACTTTAAATTTTATGCTGAAGATTTTTTTCTCACTAAAGAGAAGTGAACTGGCTTAGGAAGTCTGTGATAATGAACAGGGCGTCCAGGTAAACCTTCCCTACTTTGCAAAGAACTATGGAAATTTAAGCGTATAGTAGCATCGCTGCTTTGGCCACCTGATGTGAGCTGACTCACTGGAAAAGACCCTGATGCTGGGAAGGACTGAAGGCAAGAGGAGGAGAGCGTCAGAGGAGGAGATGGTTGGATGGCATCACCGGCTCCACGGACATGAGCAAACTCCAGGAGATAGTGAGGGACAGGGAGGCCTGGCGTGCTGCAGTCCACGGGGTCGCAGAGTGAGACACGACTGAGCAACTGAACAACAAATAGCATCGCGAACCAACTTTGTTTTTTCGGTTTGAGCAGTGCTCTCAGGTGCTGACCTTCAGGGCATTCACATTTACTTAGGGTCTGGGTGATCAGCCTCATTGTCTAATGACAGCAAGGTGAGCGGCATGGGTCTGCCCTCAGGAAGGACCCACCCCTTTCCATCTGAATCTTTTTCCTCTCAACCCGTCTTTCTATCCCAGAAAGTCTGAGAGGGACCCAAATTCAGCTGGGATCACGTGACCAGCTTGGCCTTTTGTCGCCCCTTGAGTTGCATGTAAATAAACATCTAGACCTTGTCTCATAGGCCAGTTCATGAATGAGCCAAAGATCCATGTCTTCAACGAGCGACCGGGAAAGGACCCTGAGAAGCCAGAAGCAAGCATGGAGGTGAAGGGACAAAAGCTGGTTGTCACCAGGTAGGTCTCAGATGCGTAAGACGGGATCAGAAGGGGCTTCTGTGAGGATTGGACTCACAGGGCAAAATAGAAGAGGTAAACACATTAGTTGTGTTTATCTGAAGTTCAAATTTAACTGGCATCCTGTTTTTATTTATACCCTTTTTGGCCACGCCCCATGGCAGGTGGGGTCTTAGTTCCCTCACCAGGGATGGAAACTGCGCCCCCTGCATGAGGGCGCGAGGGAAGTCCCTGACATCCTGGGTTCTTATTTGCTAAATCTGGCAGCTTCTTCCTTGCTTTGAGCTACTCTGGAGACTATACCAGCCATAACTGACCTTGAGAACACAGCCGCCAGCCAGTTCTCACTGCTTCCTTGCCCTTTGTGTGCCCCATGACCAGAAAGAAGACTGGCCCTGAATCCTTGGGCCTCCCCTCTGCAGAGGTAGAAGGTGAAAAACAAGGGAAAAAAGTGAATTTGCACTCCTTACCTTCCTGGGACTATATTGGTCAATCTCTATACAGGCTATTTGAATTTCTAAGGACACACTGCTTATTCTCTTTGTAAACCAAGTCCCAGACTATTATTTTGTACAACTTGGGGAATGGGGATGGGAGGGGTGTTATCAGATACAGTGCTGCATGTGTACTCAGGTGTGTCCGACTCTTTGCGACCTCACAGACGTAGCCAGCCAGGCTCCTCTGTCCATGGAATTTTCCAGGCATGGATATTGGAGTGGTTGCCATTTCCTTGGGATCTTCCCGACCCAGGGATGGAACTTGAGTCTCCAGTGTCTCCTGCATTGGCAGGTGGGTTCTTTACCACCAAGCCAACTGGGAAGCCCAGAGATGGTGTAGAAGGGGGTAGAAAACAGAGAGGGA
This sequence comes from Capra hircus, assembly GCF_001704415.2. Classification (NCBI taxonomy): domain Eukaryota; kingdom Metazoa; phylum Chordata; class Mammalia; order Artiodactyla; family Bovidae; genus Capra; species Capra hircus. Next base: position 12,171,056 of record NC_030820.1, read on the forward strand.
GAGTGTTTCTCTTTTCTGGACGTGCAGGCTGGCCCCACCCTGGTCTGTTTCCTAACCATGCTCATGCTTTCTTGTAGGGGCCTGCAAAAGGATTACCGGACAGACAGAGTGTTTGGAACGGATGTTCCCTGTTGGTTTGTGCACAACAGCGGGAAAGGCTTCATCGATGGGGATTACAAGGATTACTTTGTGCCTCAACTCTATAGCTTCCTCAGACGGCCTTAAAAAGTTTATAGCTGGGGAAATTCTCGGTAAAAAAATAAAGTTGTTTTTTTCTCCTGCCACCTTTGTAGTCATTCTTGAGTTTGAATAATCAAAACCTAACCAGACACCAAGGTGGCTGATAAAACCTATTAACACAGCTGAAGAAAATAAATAACTTTGCCAAGAAGTTTTAGGATGTTGTTTGCAGATGCTAAGTTGTGTTAATTGAGGCACAGAGGAAAGCTGCTTTGGTGAGTCAAGCAACCATCTGGACAGAGTCCTGGGTTCGGCATTTCCTGGGAGGATGTCACGATGGTTGAGTGTCAGGTCCTCGGCTTTACAACTGAATATATTTTTAGGTGGTCAGTTACACAGGAAGTTCAATTATGAAGTTATCTGGGGAACTCTGAATAAGAAGTCACTCACCTTAATTGTTTTGTAGTTATAAATATATATATATATATATATATATATATATATCTGTCACCCAACCTTGCTAAGATATCTACGATGGTCCATCATGCTTAATCAAAATACCCTCCTTAGTACTGGCCTCAGAGACCCTTTTTAGTCCAGGAAGACTGTATTAGTCAGGGTTCTGCTGAGAGAGAACTGGTGGGATGGCTGTATCATATATACATATATATACACACTATACACACACATACATATACAGTTGGCCCTTGAACAATGTGGGGCTTGGGGCTGCCAAAATCCCAGTCAAAAACCTACAAACTTTTATCTGTCTCAAAAACAAAGGAGTTGACATCCGATGACTTACCCAAGGGCAGGAGATGGAAACAGTCTGGAATGAACCAGGACTCAAACACTAGTTCTTTTGATTCCATGTAGTGTGATCTCCTGGAGAAGGCAATGGCACCCCACTCCAGTACTCTTGCCTGGAAAATCCCATGGATGGAGGAGTCTGGTAGGCTGCAGTCCATGGGGTCGCTAAGAGTTGGCACGACTGAGCGACTTCACTTTCACTTTTCACTTTCATGCATTGGAGAAGGAAATGGCAACCCACTCCAGTGTTCTTGCCTGGAGAATCCCAGGGACCGTGGAGCCTAATGGGCTGCCATCTATGGGGTCGCACAGAGTCAGACACGACTGAAGTGACTTAGCAGCAGTGTGATCTCTAATCTGACAAAAATTTCTCTCCACACTTAGTTCATTTAAAGATCTGTAAGTTGAAAATGTAAGTACTATATTTGGTTTTTAAAAATCCATGCAGTTCATACCCGTGTTGCTCAAGGCTCAACTTGAAGAGCTCTGTTATTAGGAATTGGCTCATGTGATTATGGAGGCTGGTCCAAGTCTGATCTACTGTCATTCTGTACTTTCCTTTGCTTATAATCTTCCTTTAAACCTATTCTGAAAATGGGTATGTGTTCAAAGGCCAAAGTGATAAAATTGCACTTCAGAAAAAAATTTAAATCTACATTTTTATGAAGCTTTCTCTGCACAATTTGACAAAAACCAGTTTTCATTTTAGAAAGCCGACAAAGCTACCTTTTTGGAGATACTCAACCAGTATTTGAGAAAGCAGGACATAACTGCAAACTATGAAATGTATGTGATCATTTCTGTAACCTAAAGATAACCTCAGTGCTGAAGAGGTAAATAGCATTGCCTTTTAGTTTCAATCATCTATAAAAACTGGACACCTATGCCATCTATGATTTTTTTTTGAATCTACTACATCTTTTCCATTCCATTTCAAAAATATGAATCTTAAAATGCTAATATTCAACACAAACTTCAAAAGTGGGTTCTTACCATGGCTACTTTGTAAAGAACTTTTGCTCTAAAACCGCTGCTTTGGCTGTGTGAGATTACTTCTAGTCCTAGTATTTTACATGTGCTCAGTAGTTTTACAAATAATTATGAAAATCTTGGGGTGTAAATTTACATGCAGTGTATTTAGCAACACAGTCCTAGCAAAAGAAACTAGATTTAAAATTGAACCCATGTTATTAAAACCTTAAAAGTTTTCAAAACCTCTATTAATAACTGCTATTTTAAAATTGCCTATAATCTTATTAATACTATTCATGTGACCCTCTTGAGACTAGAAAAATGCCTTCTCTATATAATTAACTTTGAATTATAATAATCAGTTTTGAATTTCAAATGAAGAAACCAAATAAATGAGAATCGTTGTAAAGAAAGGAACTATGCCACTACCTCTTGACTAGTCTCTGAAAGTATACTGTGCTCTCAGTGATGAAGAAAAACAACTTGGTAATGATCTATGTTTGTTTATTCGCAGAAGCACCTTGGAACCCATTGGTAACTGGTCAATATTTAATTTTGTATGTGGCTTGGTGATAAAGAATCTTCCTGCCAATGCAGGTGATCCAGAAGATGTAGGTTTGATCCCTAGGCCAGGAAGATCCCCTGGAGGAGAGCATGGCAGCCCGCTCCAGAATTCTTGCCTGGGAAATCCCGTGGACAGAGGAGCCTGGCGGGCTGCAGCCCATGGGGTCACAAAAGAGTCGGACACAACTTAGCAACTAAACAACAACCACAACAGAGCTAGGGTGTGACAGGGCTCTGTGTGTGCATGCTAAGTTGCTTGTCACGTCCACCTCTTTGTGACCTCATGAACTGCAGCCCACCAGGCTCCTCTGTCCATAAGACTCTCCAGACAATACTGGAGTGGGTTGCCATGCTCTCCTCCAGGGGATCTTCCCAACCCAGGGATTGAACCTGTGTCTCTTGCATCTCCTGCATCGGCAGGCAGGTTCTTTACCACTAGTGCCACCTGAGAAGCCCAATACAGGGATAGTATTTGTCAGACATATTCATCTTACAGACAAAGGTTAGCCTGTCTTCAATGCTTTTCCTACATATCAACCTAGTTACCATTAAACCAATTAGATACCTATGTCTTACTGTCAGAACTGAAACCCTTTGAGAAGAAGTGGACACTGGGTTCATATCATACCTGTCATAAATCTGTGTTGTTCAATTACTGAAAATTAAACAAGGTTTCTTAAGAGTTGGAATATTGATAATCCAAAGAAACAACTTTTTAAAACGGGGGAGGGGAATTAAATGTCTCAGTGTATAGTAAAAATGAACAATGAATCAAAAGTTATTTCAGTACTTAAGGGTATGAAGTCTTATGCAAATCCTTCTATTTCCTTTAAAGGATCACTTAATGCCATAAGAGGCATCTTCTCTTCAGCCTTATCCCAACTGAAAGACATATAAATGACCCCAAAGACCCCCGTAAGAGTGAAGTAGAAGTTTAGCTGGCTGTCTAGATACATAAAAATGCCTATATGCTGTAATAGTATTTTTTTATTCTTTCCTTAACACTTTTTCAGGGAATTCCATGGTGGTCCAGTGGTTTAGACTTGGCTCCTGGGGCCTGGGTTTGATTCCTGGTCAGGGAAACAAAAGAACACCAAAACAAACAAACATTTTTTCACACTGGCAAAGTCTACATGGGTGACTGTTTCTGAAATAACCACTGTAAGAGGAAGGAAAATCAGGGATGCTTCCTTTAATGGCATGATTCAATTACTCAGTTAACATTTCAGGGGCACTTCAGTCTACCGAATGGTGACCTTGCAATGAAAGCTGCCCCATATCTGAATCCTGGGAGCCCATTTTACCAGAGTAGGAACCGAGGTGTGTGCTGGCAGGGGTTATAGGTTTCTCACTGAGGGACAGCAAAGTCAGGGTGGGTTTTTAAGCAGCTATTTCAGATTAGCTCATTTCTATCAGCCAATCATCTGAGTATCAACTCATTGAATGTGGTCAGTTCCTACGCTACACCCACCTTGGGCCTATACCTGCTTCTCACCCTTTTATCCCCAGCACTTATGGCAATGGTTTACTTCTAGAGACACTTAGTAAATGTTTGTTGAATAAATTTACTCAAAGATATCAGCAAAAACTGATAGGCAGTTAGAAGCACATAAGGGGAGGAAACTTCCTTAGCAGTTAGGACTCAGCTCTTCCAATGCAGGGGGCCCGGGTTCCATCTCTGGTTGGGGAACTAAGATCCCACAAGCCACGGGGCACAGCCAAAAAAGCAAAGTAAATAAGCAATAAAATAAAAGAAGTACATAAGGGGAAAATGAGCAAATAGAGCAATGGGACCCAACGGCATTCCTAATGAAGAAACCTCAAGGAATTAGGTTTCCTAAGATACCAATGCCAATAATTTTATCTGACCGCAAGTAAGATTGTGAAAAAGAAAGTACTTTCAAAAGACATACCTGGTATAAGACTATCATCCAAAATCTACAAAGAACTCTTGAAATTCAACAGTAAGGAAGTGAATGACCCAATTTAAAAATGGCAGAAGACTTGACTAGACAACTCACCAAACGAGACATACAGATGGCAAATAAACACACAGAAAGATGCTCAACATCCTATGTCATTAGGGATTGCAAATTAAAACAATGACATACTACTACACACCTATTAGAATGGCCAAAATCAAGACAATACCAAATGCGGGTGAGGCTGTGGAGCAACAGGAACTCTCATTCATTGCCTGTAGGAATGCAGACTGGAACAGAGGCTTTGGAAGTCACTCTAACCATTCAATCCAGTAACCACGCTCCTTGGTATTTACCCAAATGAGCTGAAACCTTGTGTTTACACAAAAATCTACACGTGGAAGTTTACAGCATCTTTATTCATAGTTGACAAAACTTGGAAGCAACCTAGATGTCCTTCAGACTAAGTAAATGAATGGCTAAGTAAACTGTGGTGCATCCAGATAACGTGATATTATTCAGCACTAATAAGAAATGAGCCGTCATGTCATGAGAAGATGCGAACAGGAAACTTAAACACATGCTACTGAGTAAAAGAAGCCAGCCTGCAAAGGCTTACACACTGTATGAGCCCAACCATGGCATGAACTATGCAGACAGTGAAAAGATCAGTGACTGAAGGAGGGAGGGGAGGGAGGGAAGTGAGGAGGTGGATTTGTAGACAATGAAACCATTTCGTACGATCCAATACTGGTGGATACATGCCATCACAAACTTGCCCAAGCCGACAGAATGTACAACACCAAGAGGGAACCCTAATGGAAACCACGGACTTTCAGTGTTGATGACTGGTCAGCGGAGGTTCATCAATTCTGCTGCGAACCTGAAACTGCTCTAAAAAATAAAGTCTGTTTTTTAAAAAGGATAATAGCTTACAATGTTTTAAAAAGAGAAGTCAGGGAATTCCCTGGTGGTCCAGTGGTCAGGACTCTGTACTTCCACTGCAGGGGTGCTGGGGATCGATTTCTGGTCAGGGAACTAAGATTTTGCAAGCTGTCTGGTGCAGCCAAAAAAAAAAAAAAAGACAGAAAAAAAGGTCAATATAAGACTTGATTTTAGGTGTCTGCAGTTACTCTGCTTAGTATCACCATACTGGCCTCTAAAACCTTATAGGGAAAACAATTCTATAGTATAGAATCATATTTTTATGCTTGATTTTTTAAAAATTAAATGTAACCTCAATAACACTACTTTATTTTGCGATAATTTCAGGAAGATGTTGGATAAAAGAATGTTGAGAGGTAGGGATGAAACTTTTTTCTGTGAAGAAAACTACTGAGCTGATTCCAAACTTACAGATTTGGGGGAGGCCTGTGGAAAGCATCATGTTTCATTCCTGCACCGTAATCAGGGAGAGCCATGCCTTATGGAAATGGCTCTTCAAGCGTTAGACACAGTATAACGTGAGTGAGCTACAGCGTGATGCAGGGGCTCCAATCCCAGAACCGGAGCAGGCATGGCCACAGAAAGCCTCGGGCATGCACTGCACTGCGGCGCTTATTCGCCACAGCCTCAGAGCGGAAGCAATCCAGTTCCAGCAACTCATGAACAGCTCTTCAAAACTGTGTTATATACCCATACAAAAGATTACCGTTGAACGAAAATGAGGTAGTGACTTATGCTACAACATGGATAACCCTTGAAAACACTACGCTTGGTTTAAGAAGCAGGTCATAAAAGACCATATACCGTATGATTCCACTTCTATGAAATGTCCACAACAGGCAAATTCACAGAGATGGAAAGCAGATTAGTAGTTGCCAATAGTCTGGAGTGACTACAGATCCAGGGTTACTTTTGGGGACGTGAAAATTCTCAAATTAGACAATGGTGATTTTCAAACAACTTTGTAAATATTCTAAAAACCACTGAAATGTCCACTTTAAATGGGTGAAATTGAATGGTGCGTGAATTACATCTCAATAAAGCTATTCTATTTATAGTTTGACTCTTAAAAATGTAATTATATTACATCCAACTTTACTACTTTACTGATGAAAATATAAATTTAGGGTATATGAAGGATTTGCTCTGCAATAGTTCTACATTGTCCTATATACAACACTTTACAATAATATTCATTTAATGTAGATTAAAAAATCAAGGAAGTATTACAAAGGCAACAAAAACAACAAGGACAAAATTACATAATTTTGATACTTCGCGAGACATAATTAGATTTTTCTATAAGTTAGACGAAACAACTACAGTAATATTTAAATAAATCCATTTGTTTTATACAAAAGAAACACCCTAACACAGTAGAGTCTTGTAATGTCTTGGTGAACACCAATTTGATGCTTTAAGATTTTAATGTGATGCTAACAAATTTTCAAACTCAGGCAAGTTTAGAAATGTCTTCGTATTGAATTCCTTCAACTCTGCGTCCTTTTAAAGGGCCCTACAAATTAAAATAATTGAAGAAGTGGTTAAAAACACACATGCACTTACAAGACAAGAAAAGGACAGATGCTTCTGGACGCCAACGTGCCTCCTTCACATCCGTAAGACACCATTAAGGTGGCTGACAGTTCTTCATGACTCTGAATTTTAAAAAAATACCCTATAGCGTCCTTGTCAGGAACTGATCGTGTTTTCTTCATGCTGGGTGGGATGCGTTACCACTAGATGCTGTGCTGGAGACCTGCTGGCTGGTCAGTACCTCCTGTCCCCTTCCCGCTCCCCCTGGTCAGGCGTGGTGTGAGACGGCGCTCCAGCCCACGGAACGGACAGGGGTGGCACGGGGCTCGCCCAGGCCACGCACCCTCCACAGGCAGCCCTCCACACACAGCCCACGGATAGGGGTTGCGTGGGGCTTGCCCAGGCCAGGCACCCTCCACACACACCCTCCACATGCAGCCCATGGACATGGGTGACATGGAGTTCACCCAGGCCACGCACCCTCCACATGCAGCCCTCCACACACAGCCCACGGACAGGGGTGGCACAGGGCGCCCAGGCCATGCACCCTCCACAAGCAGCCCTCCACATGCAGCCTCCACACACAGCCCATGGACAGGGGGGCATGGGGCTTGCCCAGGCCATGCACCCTCCACACGCACCTTCCACCCGCACCCTCCACACGCAGCCCATGGACAGGGGTGGCACAGGGTTCGCCCAGGCCATGCACCCTCCACAGGCAGCCCTCCACACGCAGCCCATGGATAGGGGTGGCGTGGGGCTTGCCCAGGCCATGCACCCTCCACACACACCCTCCACACGCAGCCCATGGACATGGGTGACATGGAGCTCACCCAGGCCATGCACCCTCCACATGCACCCTCTACATGCAGCCCACGGGACAGGCGTGGCTCGAGGCTCACCCAGGCCACACACCCCCATGACAGGGGTGGCACGGGGCTTGCCGAGGCCCAGGCCACGCACCTTCCACACACAGCCCGTCACGCTGCCCGTGATAACGATGACACGGTGCAGCAGTGCAAGGATCTGAACCCCATCTCAGATCCTTCCTTTGAAGACAGGTCAGGTCTCACTCTTGTGAGCAGAACTGTCAGTGGACCAACTCTAAACGAATCAGCAATTTTACTTAAATGTCAGATTCCTGTAAATGAATTACTTTATTGATCTCGCCTGCCTTAAACTCTTTATGAAAGAAGAACACTGAAAAATTATTGATTTCTGTGGCTTTCCTCCATTAATCATGACTATACATTCCTCACTAATTACACTCTGGCAGATTAAGTTTATATTAGATATGAGCGGGAAAAAACTGGGATACAAAACTATACATATTATACACAACTGTATAAAATACAAAGATGGGGGGAAAAACAGACTAAATATTAATGGAGATTACCATTTGCCTGAAGGCTTATGGGCAATTTTTTAAAAGTATTTATATTAAATTGTAATTTTCAGCTTTTATACAAGAGTATTGCTCCAGACTAAATGTTTTGTCCTGCCCAAAACTGATTCAATACATTAAAATGTGATGGTGTTAGGAGGTGATGAGGTCACAAGGGCAGAGCCCTTGAGGATGGGATTAGCGCCCCTAAAAAGGGACCCTAGAGAGCTCCCTGCCCCTTCCAGCATGTGAGAGAACACAAACCAGGACACAGACCCTCAGCAGACACCCAGCTCTCTCTGTGCCTTGGTGTTAAACTTCTGGCCTCCAGAATGTGAGCAATAAATTTCTGTTGTTTCTAAAGTCGCCCTGGTCTATGGTATTTTGTTATAAAGACAAGTATGTATGGTATTTCTTTTGTAATCAGAAGATAAACTGCTTCAGCAATGCCAGTTATTAAAGAAAACAGGCTTATACAGGGACTTCCCTGGTGGCCCAGTGTTTAAGAAACCCCAGCAGTGGCTGTGGGTTTGATCCCTGGTTCAGGAGCTAAGACCCCACATGAAGTGAAATTCATTCACTTCTGACTCTTTGAGACCCCATGGACTAGTCCATGGAATTCTCCAGGCCAGAATACTGGCATGGCTAGCCTTTCCCTTCTCCAGGGGATCTTCTCAACTCAGGGATCGAACTCAGGTCTCTGACACTGCAGGCGGATTCTTTACCAGCTGAGCCACAAGGGAAGCCCAAGAATACTGGTGTGAATACTAGAGTGAATACTGGAGTGAATACTGGAGTGGGTAGTGTTGGTTGCTCAGTCATGTCTGACTCTTTGCAATCCCATGGACTGTAGTCCAACAGGCTCCTCTGTCCATGGGATTCTCCAGGAAAGAATACTGGAGTGGATTGCCACTCCCTTCTAAAGAGGATCTTCCCAGCCCAGGGATTGAAACCAGGTCTCCTGCATTGCAGGCAGATTCTTTACCATTTGAGCTGGAGTGGGTAGCCTATCCCTTCTCTAGGCGATCTTCCCAACCCAGGAATTGAACTGGGGTCTCCTGCATTGCCACCAGGACTTCCCTGGTGGCTCAGACGGTAAAGTGTCTGCCTACAATGTGGGAGGCCTGGGTTCAATCCCTGGGTCAGGAAGATCTCCTGCAGAAGGAAATGGCAACCCACTCCAATATTCTTGCTTGGAAAATCCCATGGACAAAGGAGCCTGGTAGGCTACTGTCCATGGGGTTGCAAAGAGTCAGACATGACTGAGCGACTTCACTTCCACTCCTGCATTGCAGGTGGATTCTTTACCAACTGAGCTATCGGGGAAGCCCAGATCCCACATGCCTTGTAGCCAAAAAAACCAAAACATAAAACAGAAGCAATAGTGCAACAAATTAAGTAAACATTTTAAAAAATGTTCCACTTCAAAAAACTCTTAAAAATAAGGGGTGGGGCAGCGGGAGTGGAACCTTACAGATTTCCAAATAGGAGAGGATACAAACAGAACACCCAAACTCATAAAACACCAAATCAGTGGCAGAAACCATAGCACATTCTAAAAGCATTTTGAAATCTGTCTTTCTGTAAACATACTTACAGTTTCAATGACTATAGTAGCAGAAAAAGTCTTCTCATTGATGGATTCTAGGGTGCCTTCATTTCCTCTGTAGCCTCCATTTAAAACAAGGATTCTTTTTCCTGCAACAGAAAAAGAGTTAACACTTAATACAAAGAAAATGCCACTTTCTCCTACTTTCTTACAGCCAAATATAACTGCACTGCATCAACACAATGCAAGTTCTTGATCATTTATTATCTGTATGATTCTAAAGTACAGTTTGTAGATACTTTGATCACCATCACATTATAAGACTCCTCATTTTTCCCACTTATTTGTTAAGGGATGTCCTAATTTAAGATCAAAGAGCATAAGGTTCTTGGAGGGAATGCCCAGAGCCCATAAGTAACCAGAAAAAATTCAGCTTACTTTGTTTCTTTTTAAAATCACAAGACGGTTGTTAGTTTCATAAAAATGTAAACATATGCCTACTGAACCATTCTATCTCTAAGAATTTTCTCAGAAAAGAAACCTTATATTTATATAAAGATCTGTACATGAATGTTCATGTAACAGTTTTATTTATAATGGCCAAGAACTTTAAACAACCCCAGTGTCCATCGGTAGGTGACTGGATAGAGGCTGGCATGTCCACATAATGAAATACTCAGCAGTAAAAAGGAATGGAGTACAGATGCACACAACATTATTCTGGATTCATTACTCCAAAATAATGTGGATGAATCCAGAATAATGGATGAATGTGCTTAGTAAGAGAAGCCAGACAGAAACACAGGACACATGATATGATTTTATTTACATAAAACTCTAGAAAAATAGGAGCTAATCTATATGATGGAATGCACACTAGTGGCTGCCTGGGGGAGAGGGGAGACAGAGCAGGGAGCAAAGGGTTAGAAAGGAAACGGGGAAACTTTGTGGCGGGGGGTGATGGTAGCGATGGTTTTTGTGGGAGTAGGTACATGCTGTAACTTATCAAATTATATACCTTATACACGGATGTAGTTTATGTCAGTTACACCTCACTCAAGCTTTTGAGAAAAGTCCACAATTCCTAATCCATAAAATGATTTTTGTTTTAGGGAGGAAAGAATAACAGGATCTGATCTGATGAACCCAAGTTTGAGAGACTAACATTATCACTGTGCCAGCAATGATAATACCATGAAGGGTTTTGGGTCAGAGGCAGACAACCTAACCACAGTGGCATTGACACTAGAAATGTGTAAGATGGTTAAGGAACAGAAAAAGCAAAATGCTAACTTTTACTATACTATCTCAGATGGCTAAACAAAGGCATTAATAATGATCCTAACACGACTGACTTTATCCAGATATGTCTATGATTTGCTTCTCGGGGAAAAAAAAACCCAAATAGATTCTAGGAAGGGAAAATTTATTCATGCCACAAAACAGCTTCCTCAAAGGACTGGTAAACATCCACATCAGCAAGTCAAACAGGTGCTGGTTGTAACAGGCGATTACATTTTTCTAAAGAGGAAACTCATATCTGGAACTATTGAGTAACGTCCAGTAGGAATGGAATCACTTATTTCCATGGTATATGTATTAAAGGGTCTGCAGAATGATTTACCTGGTGCTGGAATGACTGTCTCTAAATGAGTCTGGTCAAGTTTCAGCTTGTCTCCAGAGTCAATCATCTTTACAACAGCTGTATATTTGTCAATTACTTCCTGTCATGTAAAACCAACACTTTTATAACAGAAAAGAGATGCCAATATGAAGTCCAGGGACAGAAATAAATAAATGAAAACAAATGAAATTCTAATCAAAGAGTAAGAGCAACTTGTCTCAAGAGTAAGTCTTTCTATTAGTATCAATGGAGTTTATTTTCCAGAACCCATATTTGATCAGGCTGTGGTCCTTAAACAGTTCAATTCAAAGTTTAGTTGAGGTTTTCACTTGGAAGGAAAAGGCTGGCCATCTTAGCATGAGTCTTTAAGACCTATAGCGAGAGGAACAATTCTGCCTTGTTTAAATACATTAGGAGGGCAATTTATGTAGGCACAAGGGCTGGCTGCTAGCATGAAACTATACTTAGGAAAATCAGAAGAAAGAAAAAGACTAGAGAGCTGATTTTTAAATTTTAAAATTCTAGGGCAATCAAGATAAGCCTCTCAGGTTAAACACAAGAAAGTCCTCCTTAGAACTCTGAGGCATCATTTCATTGCCTGTCAACAATGGGAATGCATAAGGTGTACTCACTGAAGTTTTTAAAGACATGGCCATGGGCATCTATACTACTTGCTCCAGTAAGAAAGCAAACCACAGTTTATACTATGGGTGGAAACATTGTGCAGTCAGCCATCAAAAACCTTAGACACACTGCTTCTGCTGCTAGGACTCGGTTTTTGAGGTGTATCAAGATGGCTTTACTCAGCCCCCCAGCAGCTCCTTTCCCAAATTTCATCCCTAACTTCACAGTCCTACCTTTACGATCCCCTTCTTCTTATGATACTTCTCTCCAAGTTTTTTGGTTATAATTTTCACTATGATTTCCTATGAGAAAAAAAAAAAAAAAGATGGAAGGAACAATACAAATTACCTTTCCTCTTTTGATCCTACATTTTCAACCATTTTCACCAAAAAATCATAGCAAAATGTTAAGTGAAAGTGAAAGTGAAGTCACTCAGTCATGTCCGACTCTTTGCAACCCCGTGGACTGTAGCCCACCAGGCTCCTCCGTCCACGGGATTCTCTAGGCAAGAATCTTGGAGTGGGTTGCCATTGCCTTCTCCAGGGGATCTTCCCAACCCAGGGATTGAACTCAGGTCTCCCACATTGCAGGCAGATGCTTTAACCTCTGAGCCACCAGGGAAGTTAAGACTCTTTGGAGTTGGAAGCTTTCCCAGCACAATGGCAAGACATTTTCTTAGTAATCTTTCATTTCTTCTTTCTCTTTTTAACTCAACACAATTGGTTACCAAGAGAAAAAATGCGTATCTCATGGCTGATTTCCACAGGGAAGGTTCTCTGAAATCTAGCATTTCTACCTACCAATCTCAATTAGTCTAGGTCTTTCAGATAGCCAAAACAGAAAATAATTCTAGGCTTAAATTCAAGGGGTCCTTACAAAAATCTGGCATGAAATTCAAGGCACATTACTGGTTCAAGAACAGGAAGCGACCCTCCAACAAAGGTACAACCAGGAGTTTACAGAGCAGATGCACAGACGAGTCATTAAAGCTACAAATGTATCTCCAGGAGTGACAGATATTTAAGAAATTTGGCCATTTATATCAAAGACCATTTAAATCATTCACGTAAGAGCACTAGGCTCAGTGGTAAAGAATCCACCTGCAATTCAAGAGACATAGGAGACATGGGTTTGATCCCTGAGTCAGTAAGATCCCCTGGAGGAGGGCATGGCAGCCCACTCCAGTATTCTTGCCTAGGGAATCCCACGGGCAGAGGAGCCTGGCAGGCTACCATCCATGGGGTTGCAAAGAGTTGGACACAACTGTATCAACTTAGCACACACGCAAGCGCACACTTAGATGTAAGAAGGCTCAGTGGGAAACGTACAGGCTGCAGCCAGTAATCTGTCCGTGCAGTTCTCTTCTTCTCCTCTTCAATCTGAAGGACACATGAGACATTCAAACAATTACCTCTTTAAAATATTCAGTTTATTTCTAATAATATTCTATTTAGCAAAAGAATTCCATAAAACACACTTCACGGAAGATTGATATAATGTGCAAACTCTGATAAACATTTTCTGCAATTTATTTTTGATTGAAAAAAAGCAACTCTAAGAAAATAAGGACCAGGCAAATCAACTGACCAAGAAGATAAGCAGCCTCTATCAAGTCAAACTGCGAGGCTGCCTGCCAACATCACACAGTCCCACCCCTCCTTCCTTCCCCAGACCGTCATGAGGCGGAAAACAGGTGATGTGTTCAGGGGTAAAAATGTAGCTCTTATGGACCAGTCTAGCACAGTGTGCTTGGGTATACAGTTTGATGGCAAAAAGGAGCTTCCCTGTTTGACAAGGATGATAAAGCTGTCAAATGAAGGAGAAGGAAAACACATCCGGGAGAGATGTAAACAAAAGGGTGACCAAAAGGAAACACGCTGACCAGGAGCACAACTGCATCTCACACCTTTTTCTTTCTCAACTGCTTAGTTAACCCTAAGTACCAACTCTCAAAGGGAATGAAAAATGCCATTCTTTGGTTGATCTGAAATTTTATTTTAATTCTGCCGACTTCCCAATGTGAACAAAGAATACTCTATAAACTTGGCATGTTATATTTTAAGCAGGTAGATCCAGCTTTCTGTTTCACTTAATTAAATTCAAAATGGGCTCTAAGACTTCTGCGGGGCTGCCCCTTTTCTCTCTAACGTCAGATGCCACCACTCCAGTGCTCACTGGGCTCCAGCCACGTGGATCTTCCCTTCAGAGGCTGAAGTAGCGATCTTCCCAGCCTCAGCTAGGGAACAAACTATTTCCCCACTCCCTGCCTTCACACCTCCTCAGGGCTTCACCTTTTGTGATTCCTCGTCCACTGGTTCACTTTGTCTGGGATATCTCCTTTGCTAGAGCAAAAGCTCCATGACACGCAGGGTCCATGTTTTTCTCCCTACTCCACACACGCAGGACCTTGCATGATGCCCAGCACATAAGAGCAACTCTGCATGGGTTAAATGCTAGAATGAACACATCTCACAGTGTACACGAAATATGTTATACTTTAGGCTGTTCTGACTGCCCTATATTTTCTGTTTTTCCAATAATAGGGAAGACCAGTTTCATCCTATCCCTTCGCAAATGAAGGAAAAAGGTTGAGGAGCCCAGGGGAAATGAGGTTAAGAGGGAAAATAATCAGTCTCTTGTACCCATTTATTCTTTCTCTCCATAAATAACTTGAAAATTTCATAAATTTATTGATCAGGGAAGGTGGTGGGGTGAAAGGGAGAAATGTGTATTTAAGGATATATTAAGAACCTTCTGCAGAATGACTCCAGGATTTCAGGTAAATTTAAAGCAGAAGTATAGCTCTAAGTCAGATAATCACAGGTTTTCAATGATGTCACATAAATTTGGCTATCTGGTTTAATCAAATTAAAAATATGTCTAAATGTTCTCTTCCCAGCTAGGAGGTGTTAAGTGGAAGTTAAGAGGCCACGGAAGAGGTCCCTGGAGGATGCCAATTTTCTGAGCCACCAAAGGTGAGCAGAGCTTTTATTTCTGGCGTCAATCACCACGATGGTCCTTCCAAACGAAATCTGCTGACCACAATTTCAGGAAGAGTTCTGCAGACAGCAGTTGAGGCAACTATCTAGGGAGGTTCCAGCTCCACTCAGATGGAACTGCATCTGGGCTCTTCGCCCCTAATCTAGCCTGAGCACATTTTCCTCCCTTTGTATTAATCTCATAATTGGTGAAACTGTTTAACTCTCCTCGGTTGGAATCACATCATTCACCGAATAGCTAGAGTGGACAAGCAGTTCATAAAGCTCACCTCCATGATTTCGTCGAGGGCAGACTTCTTCTTCTTCTTTTCCTTTGACGGAGCTGAGCTCTGGGAGGACTCCTTCCGCTTCACTGATGCTGTGGTCCCAATCGTTTTCAGGGCACTTGGTCCCAAAGAACTGAGGGGAAGAGGAATGCACTGTTAAAAACTGTGCAAATGTGCAGGCTTTATAATGGGTGAAAGGAACAATACAGATCCTTCTACTATAGATTAGTCAAAACAATGACGGGCATGTCCCTCACATATAGGACTGGGAGCACGGAGCCCTTCCTGTCCCCGACCCAAGTCAGCGCCACTCTACCCGTGTGACCCAACCATGGACAACAGCATCAGCCTCAGGGCTGGGGCCAGGAGGGTTTCTTTCCACTTCTGCTAGGACCCTCAGCAATTTTCCCTACGCCTCAGTTCCCAGCTATAAACAGGGATTGTAATGTGGCCCAACTCTAGTTGGACCTCAAGGATCAACCAGGTGAGAGGTTTGTAAAACAGCCAACGGAAGTCCAGCACAGTGCTGTTGGTTCCACTTCCTTAAAACAAAGATTTCAACATTCAGTATGAATTTTTTTTATTACTCCTGATTGCTTGAGGTCTTCACAGCACACATTCTTAACTTTTGAGTGCTACTATACAACCGTCACCACTGGCCCCAGAATACCATCCCCGATTTACTATGTATACTTGTCATTCTAAACAATTTTCTATTGATTGAGCCATGCCTGTCCAAGCCTCTGTAATTCTGCACATGTCTCTTTGTACCTAAAATAGTCTCTCCATTTATTTCCATTTGTCGAAATTCTTTAAGATCCATTCTTCATGAGACTTCATGGATTGTGTCCTTTTTTGAACTGCCAGAGCACTTTGGGGCAGGCACCCCACTCCACCTCATACAAAACACTTTGTATGTATGATTCCTCTCTCACAGGAGGGGAGAGACTACATATATCCATATATATATATTTCCCCCCCCCCCCCCCCGTAAAGTAGCAGTAACTATCTTGTGACTCAAATACATGCTCCACTAATATTTGCTGACTCACTGAACTCTACCAGTCTAATTAATTATTTTGTCATATTTACAAAATATGAAACTGAGTTGTACTAAAGCTGTTACTTTTTCTTACAACTAAGCTGAATAATAAACAAACCCAGTTAAAAAATGGGCAATAAGTGATTCTCCAAAGATTATAAATGGCCAAAAGCACATGAAAAGATCCTTACCATCACTAACCATTAGGGAAATGCAAATCAAAACCAAAATGAAACACACTCATTAGGCTGCTACTATTAAAAAAAAACACAGAAAATAACAAATGTTCGCATGGATGTGGAGAAACTCGAGCCCCTTGTGCAAATGCTGGTGGGAATGTAAAATGGTACAGCTGTTGTGGAAAACCTTTTAAAAATTAAACACAGAATGACCATATAATCCAGCAAATCCACTTCTGGATAAACACCCAAAAGAACTGAAAGCAGGAATGTGAACAGATATTTGTACACTGATGTTCAGAAGAGCATTAACCACAAGCACCAAAAGGCGAAAACAACTCAAACGCTCACGATGGATGACTGGATAAACAAAGTGTGGTCTACATGTACAAGGGGACATTCCCATCGAGACTAAAGAAGAAAGAAGTGCTGATCCAAGCCAAGACATGGATATACCTTGAAGATGTTGTGCTAAGTGAAAGAAGCCAGACACAAACAGACAAATACTGTATGATTCTGCTTAGATTCACAAAGACAGATAAGCAGAACAAAGGTAACCAGGGACTGAGGGGAGAGGCAGTGGGGAGTTATTTTTTAGAGTGCAGAGTTTCAGTTTGGGGTGATGGAAAGTCATGGAGATGGATGGTGGTGATGGTTGTACCACAGTGTGAATCTACTTAATGCTACTGAATTATATACCATTGTGATTAACCAAAAAAACAAACAAACAACAACAACAAAAAAACCCTCTTCCCAAACAAAAAATTGAGTTAGGTTAAACAAGCATTGGGCTTCCCTGGTGATTCAGCTGGGAAAGAATCTGCCTGCTATGAGGGAAACCTGGGTTTGATCCCTGGGTTGGGAAGATCTCCTGGAGAAGGAAATGGCAACTCACTGCAGTATTCTTATCTGGAGAATCCCCATGGACAGAGGAGCCTGGGGGCTACAGTCAATGGGGTCGCAAAGAGTCAGACACGACTGAGTGACTAAGCACAGCACAGAAATAAGCATCATGTAGAATATGAGGAAAACAGCAAACATGACCCAGCTCAAAAGATAAATTCCACCGGATACCGGTGTCCTCCTGAATACCTATCCATGTTTAAACCTCCATGACTAAAACTGAGTGCACCGCACAAGACAAGCAGCACGTGCGTATCTGATGGAAGAACACGAGGCCCTCGAGAAAATAGAACACGAAGGGTAGACACAAATACCCAGCCACGGGCCATCCCAGGGCTTGACACACTGCAGCCTGAGGGCCAGACCCAGTCTACTGCCTGCCTTCATAAATGAGATGGAACTGGAACACAGCCGGGCTCATTCACTTACGTATTGTCTGCGGCTGCTTCCTCAGTCCAACAGCACAGTTAAGTGAGGTGGTGACCGGCACATGGCCAACAAAGTCTAAAACACTCACTATGTGGCCCTTTACAGAAAAGGCTGGTCAGCTCCAGCTCAGTACCACACCCTTTAGAAGGGAAGGCAATTGCTACTGAGTGTCTACTAACGCATTTATACTGTACCAGGTGCTAAGGAGATAGCTGGAGAAGTTAAATCTCTATTCTCAGAAAATCATAATAGAGCAGGTAAAACAAAAAGGGGCTATGAGAGAAAAATAAATACTGCCATAGCATAGAAAGAACCATTGAGTGAAGAAGGAGTCAGGGAGTAGTAAATGTTAACCATGTGAAGCATTTTAATAAAAAATGAGCTTTCCTCAAAAAACAGAATCCGCTCATCACAGATAAGAAAAAAACAGTTTCTAAGAAAAAAATGAATCAACTATTACACAAAACAAAAAGAGATGAAAATGACAACTAGACAAAACAACTCACAATCCTGCACCTTTTAAGACAGTCATCAACATTCCACCCAAACTCTTTAGTTCTAAGATATCTGTCCACGTGGCTCACCTTGATTTGGAAGATGCTGCTCCTGAACTACAGGCTCCTTTATTCAGATTAAATGTAACTGGAAGAAAAGAACTGGTATTCGATATATATTTGGGGAAATTCTAGCAAAACATCAGGTAAATACCACAAAGAAGCCACACAGAAATTCATGGACATTTTGGATAAATGAGACTGGAATGCTGCTACCCAGAGATCATAAACTCCTGTAAAATATACTGAAGTGGTGCTTTCAGAGCAGGGAGAGACCTTCACTGGATAGAGCATGTGGCCTTGACCCTTCCCCACTCCGCCTCCCCTCTCCTTTTGGTAACAGGAATCCCATTTTGTTTGGGTGTCTGTAGGCCTCACACATGGCTTGCAGGATGCTATGGTCTGAAGGGGTGTGTCCCCTCCCAAATCCAAACACCCAAGGGGATGGGACTAGGAGGCGGGACTTGTGGGAGAGGATAAGTATGGTTCTTTGGTCTAAACCAATCAAAATCATTCCATTTCCTTTCCCAGTGACTGTTTATGAGGGGGACATGAGATACAGTCTGACCAATGACATTCAAAAGGAAGTCTGCTGTGAGGAAGGTCTTCTAGGAAAAGCTTACTTGCCCACAGGGGACTCCAGAAAAGAAACAGGCTCTCTGTTTTCCTCTGGACAGGCTGGGTCTGCATATGATGGCTGGAGTGCTGGCAGCCACCTCGTGTCCAGCTGCTGACAGTGTGACATCCGGAACCACCCTATCTCTGGGAGTCGGAGTCTTGGTATGGCAAAATATTTCCTTACCATTTAGGCTAATTTTACTCAGTCTGGTTATTTGTTGCTGAAGGCATTCCATCTGATTCATTGTTATCACCTTTTCATTTTACTAATGAGAATAAACCAGTCCAGGTAGCTAATATGTCCTGTTCCCAAACATGTTGCTAGTTTTGGGCAAGGCCAATATAAAAGCATCCATTTTCAAACATGAAGAAAAGTACCTTTTTCTTCATCATTTTCTCTGCTTAATTCCGTAAAAACAGGGACTTCCTTAAAAAAAAAAAAAGAGTTTGAAGGTTTGGTTCACAGTGCATTTACTAACAATATTCAAGAGCTCTAAATTACAATTCATTACCTAAAACAGTTAAGGTATTAAATAAAGAGATTACATGTATTATAAACATCTTCCAATAAGACATCCTATGGGGGTGTGGAAGGAGTTGGAAACAAGCCACATGGTTCTCAACAGGAGAATGGATAAACACTGTTATATTCATAAAATGAAAGGTTATACATCAATCAAAGAGAGAAAGAAGCCCTAGTGGGAATGGACATGGTGAATGACACACACAGAACGTTATGTTGAGCTAAGGAAGCCGGACACAAAGAGAGCATACCATCAGTACAAATAAATGAATGCGTGAACACGTACATAAAAAAGACAGCATACTGGATGATTCCATTCTTACAGAGTTCAAAGACAGGTTAAACTAACCAATAATTAATAATAGTGTGTTGGAACAGTGCTTCCTTCTCTGGGGACAAGGGGTACTGGTTAGGAATGGGCATGAGGGAACCTTCTAGGATACTGGAAATGTTTAATATGTTCATCTGGGTGGGAGCCACATGGACTACCTACTTATCTGTAGTTCGGTCAACCCATCTAAAGACATATACATACGAAAAGTTGATGGAAGTATAAGACTCGCGCCTGCCATACACTTTACGCATCGCAATAAGCAGCTTTTAACAATACTCAATGGCTAGTAGTTTCACATACACACTAGGCTGTATTTTCCTGCTCTCACACACGTCTAGTATACAAGCTCCTCGAAGGCAGGGATCTTCATCTTCTCTCCACTACTGGATCCCCAGTGCCTATAAGAATGCCTGGCACACAGAGGTGACCAATAACCATCTGCTGAAATAAGTGCCTTGATCTAGTTATTCTAACGGCTGAAACAATTTTATCATGCCTCCCTCCCCGTTCACCTGGGTTTGGCCCAGTGACTGCTCAGGACTCCTCAGCCTGGGGGCTGTATCTGCCTTTAAATATTCTTGCGCCACCCCAGGCTGGAGCAGGCGCTGGCCCTCTGTGTTCCCACACCCTGTGGGCTTCCCCGGCACTGCATTAGCTACAGCTAGTTGAGCTGACCTGTTCACGTCGTCACCTGTAGGTACTGACTCTACTTTAGGGATGAGGAAACAGGTTTATAAGTGAACACAGTTGCATAAGCATGTGAAGTCAGGAGTGACCCAGCTCTGTCTCCACTCCACAACCTGGGCTTTCATACCAGGCCACGGGCTTTCTCCTACAAAATGCGGTTCAAGAAGTAAACAAATAAGTGATTGTGCTTCTTCAGACCTTTGTCTGTTGCATCTCTGGATAATGCCCACCTGCTCTTTTCCTTCCAGACCTCTTCTCACTTGTTCTTGAATAAATTTGGCTGTTTTTTCTTCATCATCGAGGTCCTGCTTCTTCTTTTTCTCTAGTTCCAGCTGCCTGCGGATTGTTTCAGGGTCTCTATCTATATACTGAATATACCAGCCTTTTGGTGTCTCATCCACTTTGCACAAACCTTTAAGAAAGTAACCGATATTATTAATTTTGTACACAATCAAAGCTGAAAGCAAATATAGATGTGATCTGTCTGCAGTAATTACTCATTCATTCAAGTACACTCATTCAAACATGTTCAAATACGCAAATTCACACAGCTACTGACATTTAGATTTTAATTGGAATACTTTCTCTCTAATATTTTTGACTAGGTTGCGCCACACATTTAAACAAGGGAAACATTAAAAAATGGATTATCCTGCTTAGTAATTATTCAACTGGCTCTAAGCACTTAACATTCACTGAGTACATGATTATACAGTGGAAGTGAGAAATAGATTTAAGGGACTAGATCTGATAGATGGAGTGCCTGATGAACTATGGACGGAGGTTCGTGACATTGTACAGGAGACAGGGATCAAGACCATCCATGGAAAAGAAATGCAAAAAAAGCAAAATGGCTGTCTGGGGAGGCCTTACAAATAGCTATCAAAAGAAAAGAAGCGAATAGCAAAGGAGAAAAGGAAAGATATAAGCATCTGAATGCAGAGTTCCAAAGAATAGCAAGAAGAGATAAGAAAGCCTTCCTCAGCAATCAATGCAAGGAAATAGAGGAAAACAACAGAATGGGAAAGACTAGAGATCGCTTCAAGAAAATTAGAGATACCAAGGGAACATTTCATGCAAAGATGGGCTCGATAAAGGACAGAAATGGTCTGGACCTAAGAGAAGCAGAAGATATGAAGAAGAGGTGGCAAGAATACACAGAAGAACGGTACAAAAAAGATCATCATGACTCAGATAATCACAATGGTGTGATCACTCACCTAGAGCCAGACATCCTGGAATGTGAAGTCAAGTGGGCCTTAGAAAGCATCACTACGAACAAAGCTAGTGGAGGTGATGGAATTCCAGTTGAGCTATTTCAAATCCTGGAAGATGATGCTGTGAAAGTGCTATACTCAATATGTCAGCAAATTTGGAAAACTCAGCAGTGGCCACAGGACTGGAAAAGGTCAGTTTTCATTCCAATCCCAAAGAAAGGCAATGCCAAAGAATGCTCAAACTACCGCACAATTGCACTCATCTCAAATGCTAGCAAAGTAAAGCTCAAAATTCTCCAAGCCAGGCTTCAGCAATATGTGAACCGTGAACTTCCAGATGTTTGAGCTGGTTTTAGAAAAGGCAGGGGAACCAGAGATCAAATTGCCAACATCTGCTGGATCATGGAAAAATCAAGGGAGTTCCAGAAAAACATCTATTTCTGCTTTATTGACTACGCCAAAGCCTTTGACTGTGTGGATCACAATAAACTGGAAAATTCTGACAGAGGTGGGCATACCAGACCACCTGACCTGCCTCTTGACAAACCCATATGCAGGTCAGGAAGCAACAGTTAGAACTGGACATGGAACAACAGACTGGTTCCAAATAGGAAAAGGCGTACGTCAAGGCTGTATACTCTCACCCTGCTTATTTAACTTCTATGTGGAGTACATCATGCGAAACGCTGGGCTGGATAAAGCACAAGCTGGAATCAAGATTGCCGGGAGAAATATCAATAACCTCAGATATGCAGATGACATCACCCTTATGACAGAAAGTGAAGAGGAACTAAAAAGCCTCTTGTTGAAAGTGAAAGAGGAGAGTGAAAAGGTTGGCTTAAAGCTCAACATTCAGAAAACGAAGATCATGGCATTTGGTCCCATCACTTCATGGGAAATAGATGGGGAAACAGCGGAAACAGTGTCAGACTTTATTTTTTGGGGCTCCAAAACCGAAGCCATGAAATTAAAAGACGCTTACTCCTTGGAAGGAAAGTTATGACCAACCTAGACAGCATATTGAAAAGCAGAGACATTACTTTGCCAACAAAGATCTGTCTAGTCAAGGCTATGGTTTTTCCATTGTTCATTTATGGATGTGAAAGTTGGACTGTGAAGAAAGCTGAGCGCCAAAGAATTGATGCTTCTGAACTGTGGTGTTGGAGAAGACTCTTGAGAGTCCCTTGGACTGCAAGGAGATCCAACCAGTCCATTCTAAAGGAAATCAGCCCTGGGTGTTCTTTGGAAGGAAGATGCTAAAGCTGAAACTTCAGTACTTTGTCCACGTCATGCAAAGAGTTGACTCACTGGAAAAGACTCTGATGCTAGGAGGGACTGGGGGCAGGAGGAGAAGGGGAGGACAGAGGATGAGATGGCTGGATGGCATCACCAACTCAATGGACGTAAGTTTGAGTGAACTCCGCAAGTTGGTGATGGACAGGGAGGCCTGGCGTGCTGTGATTCATGGGGTCGCAACAAGTCGGATATGACTGAGTGACTGAACTGAGCTGAAATGAGTACATGATATTCCTGCTGAATTCACTAGCAGAAAACTACCCCCCAAAATGGAATAAAGAAACACACTGAATAAGTAATACAACAATAAAAAAAAATTTCATCTTTTTTTTTCCTGAACTTTTTATCCCATTTGAAATGGGAAAAGAGGCAGCAAATGTATAAATTGTGTTAACAAGAGTTTGTGAAAGTGAAATGAATGTGGGGGAAAAAAACTGGAAGAGGACAGGTACCTCTTAGTTGATATTCAACCTAACAATTGGATGCTTCAGTGACAAACCTTGGCATCATTAAGAGAATGGCTGCAGACGCCCTTACACACCCTCAGTATGCAAAAGCAACCCTGCAGCAGGCACTCCTCTTTACCAGTTTCTAACTGTCCTACTCAACCTCTTTTCCATAAATTTACACAGAAAGTGGACAGAGGAGTCTGGCGGGCTACCATCCACAGGGTCACAAGAGTCAGACACAACTGAACGACTGGCACGTAGAATACAGAACCGTCTTCTCCCCGCCCACACGCAGCCATGGAACAGCCGCTCACATCACGTCTTGTTCTCACCTTCTCTGCCCAGCCACTTGGTGAAATCTGTCAGCGTCTCCCACTGTGTGGCGTTCATGTGGATGTGCTCCCGGTGGCTGATGTACTCATTGTAAACAATGTTGTTGTGAACCCTCTTGGTGCCTGAGAACAAAATACAACAAATGCAGACCCTGAGCAGATTATAAGATTACAAAGTCACTGTGTGCACAAGACTTAAGGTGCTTACCAAAGCGTCTCCTGAGAAGTTCTAGGAAGTCATTTCGGAATTCCCTAATAAAGCAAGAAGGGAAAGCATTAAGGTAATTTCTACAAATATACAGCATCATCTGCCTGAAATTTAAGCCATCATACAGTTTGCATGAGCAAATGATATATGAAATATCTACGTGAACATCTGTTGTGAACTTTTAAACATTGAAAAAGGGAAGAATCCTGAAAGATTATAGCCTTCAACAATTAAAGTTAAAAGTTGGTTTGGAGTTGAAACTTTGTCTTGGTGAAGTAGGCACAAGGTGACCATGGGTCTCTGGAGAGGGTTCTTCATGAAGTTTCACGCTTCATGAAGTCTCAGTAAATGTGGTGTAATAACACCATTCTATCAATAACAAAACTGCCTTTTCCATGTGAAGCTGGCACTTAATGTGTTCCTCTGAGCTAAGCACAATGTTAAGTGCCAGATAAACATAGGTGAAGGCAATGGCACCCCACTCCAGTACTCTTGCCTGGAGAATCCCATGGGCGGAGGAGCCTGGTAGGCTGCAGTCCATGGGGTCACTAGGAGTCGGACACGACTTCACTTTCACGCACTGGAGAAGGAAATGGCAACCCACTCCAGTGTTCTTGCCTGGAGAATCCCAGGGATAGGGGAGCCTGGTGGGCTGCCGTCTCTGGGGTCACACAGAGTCGGACACGACTGAAGTGACTTAGCAGCAGCAAACACAGGTGATTAAGATATAAATCCTCACCAAGGTCACAACCTAGCAGAACCATCATAACCATAATAGAAGCTGAACTGTTGCTTGGCTAAGCTAACCTGAAAAACAGATGTAATAATATATCATGTGAAGCCTTGGGGGAGATGCCAGGAGGCAGAGGCAACCTTTAATCTGGGAGGTGAAGTACAAATAGAATTTTTACAGATGAAAAGGAAAAGAAGGCTGCTCCCAACCGCAACCAGCACAGAAGCATGAAAGCATCACTTGGTATTTGAAAAATGACAGACAGGTAGACAACAGTTATTTAAAATTAAATATTCAGTACATACTCTTCTCAAAAATAAACAAATGAGCCTGTTATATCAAGGAAAACAACTGACAATATTTGTTTCCAATATAAATCTGAGCTTCCAAGCAAAAATGGAAATTTTGGTAAACTAGTATCCACCACCATGATTTGAGACACTTCCTACTTAAAGGTGTTTCTGAAGCACTGACTGGCATTAATGAGTATGATGTAATGACATTGTATAGTAAAACGTATCACTGTTCAGAATTTCAGAATACCTCTGTACTGAAATAATAATAATAATTAACAGATAATATTAATCAAGTACTGGGCACTCTTCTAAACACTTACAAAATATTAACTCATTTAATCTTCACCTATGCCAGAGTTGGACCATAAAGAAAGCTGAGCACTGAAAAATTAATGCTTTTGAAAAAGACCCTGATGCTGGATAGACTGAAGACAGGAGGAAAAGGGGACGACAGAGGATGAGATGGTTGGACGGTACCACCGACTTGATGGACATGAGTTTGAGCAGGTTCCGGGAGTTGGTGAAGGACAGGGAAGCCTGGCATGCTGCAGTCCATGGGGTCACAAAGAGTTGGACACGACTGAGCAACTGACCTGAACTGAATCTTCACATAAACCCTATGAAGGAAAGACAATACTTGAGAAGATATAATATCTATAGATAAACTCTAGAAGTTCAGCCAAAGTCACTCAGCTCCTGAGTGGAGAGCCCAGGTTTGAAGGACTTAAAAGTCAGGCAGTCTGATTCCAGAGCTGTGCTCTCAGCCGCAGCTGTTTTAGAATGAAAGACAGTTTTTCATTATGTTTGATGTGGAAAGAAGGAAAGACTGAATCATGAAAAATACTTTTTTAACAATTCCACACAATGATAAGTTGTGAAAAGAAGACAAAAATGGAGCACAAAGTTAATGCAGCTATCACATTAATTTGTAAGGAATAAACAGAGCCTCCAATATATAAAATATTACACATCTCTTAAATGTCCAACTGAATAAAGCTTATGAGATAAAGATGGTGTTGAGTTACTTACTCTGAAAAATAATCCATAAACTGCTGAGGATTTTCTGAAGCCAGCAACAGCTGTCTCTGATGAGATTCAGACATACAATGAC
This sequence comes from Capra hircus, assembly GCF_001704415.2. Lineage (NCBI taxonomy): Eukaryota > Metazoa > Chordata > Mammalia > Artiodactyla > Bovidae > Capra > Capra hircus. The sequence goes on from NC_030820.1 coordinate 12,197,342, forward strand.
ACTTAAAGCCATTCTATAAAAATGCAAAGGCAGTAGTTAAATTCTGATTTAGGTCATTACAAATATTTAATTAAGTTAATAATAAATAACAATAATTTAATAAATAGAAAACAATACTTTAGTAACATTAATGACACTTATTAATAAGTTAATAAGAAATTAAACCATAAATAACTGCTCTTTGATGATAAATTATAAAAAATAATCAAGTCACTGGCTGTAGCATCCTGTTTTTTTTTTTTTGTAAAGAAAAAACTTTATAAAACTGAGTTTTGCAACCTTGCTAATCAAAGAAGAATCCCTGAAGATTAAAGAGAGAGAAAATTGGTGCTTTAGAAAACAGACATTAGCAAGAAACATTACAGGGTACAGTAACAAAGAATGATTTCATGTTTTGACTCTTAACAAATTGCTGTTGGGCACTTACTTCATACAAAGTATTAAGCAAGCATTTCGAGATATAATGAAGTAAAATGGGTCATTAGTGAATTTCCATTAGGGAAACTATTATATTTTCACTCACTTTCCTATACTTTACTCCTATACTTTAGCTCATTACCCATAAGACACTACTTCGTATTATACATAATCTTTATCATACTAAATCTGTACATTCTTCAGATGATTAAAAAAAAATACAAGTTTTAGCTTCGCATCTACACTGCTTAGCATCTGAACCTAACTCTTCACTAGTAAGAGACACGAGGAAGTGCCTCTCCTCTGTCTCCCCATCTCGGGAATGGCGCCGTCCTGACCCTGCACCCAGTCCAGGAGGCAGGACGCTGCGCCCCAGAGGCCTCCACCTCCACAGCACTCTGTTTGCTCAGCCCTCCTAAAGACTTACCCGGTCCCTCTGCTGAACCTCCTTCCCACAGTCCTGAGTCCAACCTCAATCTTGCTTAGAGCAGCTTCCTAATCTTTAGTCATCCACAGATGCCTACACAATTTTTGCCAGGACCCAGTTTACAGAAACTACAAGGGTTAGAGAATGAGGACAAAAGACAACCACAAGCAAAAGTAATGGTTAAAAGGGAATCCTCCAGGATCACTACTGGCCTAGTCTCTTCAAGTCAATGTCAAGAAAAACAAACAGGGGGAAGGAAAGCTGCTCCATCTCAAATTTAAAACTGAGAGAGAATTAAAAGTCCTAGTATACCACACCGCTGAGACTTTTAGGGCAGTGAAACTATTCTGCCACTAGTATGACACTATAATGGTGGATATTAGTCACTATACATTTGTCCAAACCCACAGAATGCTCAACACCAAGAGTGAACTTTAATACAAACTATGCACTTCGGTGCTAATGATGCACGAATCGCCTCACTGATTGTCACAAAAGTACTATCCTGTTGCACCACGCTGATGGTCTGGAAGGCTGTACATACTGAGGGCAGGGTGGGTAAGACAGATCTTTGTATCTTTCAAAAAATGGACTTCATTTTTGCTGTGAACCTGAAACTGCTCTAAAAATTAGTCTTTTTTTAAAAAGTTCTAATAACTAAATCCAATGTACTACGTTTGACTGCATCTTGGTTTAAAAAATAACTGGGGTTTTTTTTTTGCTTGTATTTTTATTTTACTGAGGTATAGTTGATTTACAACGTGTTAATTGCCACTGTGTAGCAAAGTGATTCAATTATACATACTTACATTCTTTTCCATTATGGTTTGTCACAGGACACTGAATACAGTTCCTTATGCCAACAAAAAAAAAAAAAAAGCTTTATACAGCATTCATGGGAATAATTGAGAAAATGTGACTATGCAGTATATACCAGGTGATAAAAACAAATTATTGTTTGACTGCACTGGGTCTTAGAGTTGCAGCACATGGGATATATTTTTCCATGTGGCTCATGGACTCTCTAATCACAGGCATGTGGACTCCAGAGCTTGGGGGCTCAGTGATTGTGGTGCATGGGTTTAGCTGCTCCGTGGCACGTGGGATGTTAGTCCCCCAACCAGGGACTGAACCTGTGTCCCTTGCATTGAAAGGAGGATTCCCTACCACTGGCCTACCAAAGAAGTCTCTAAGAAATTTTTATTAATTTGGTTGTATGTCATGACATATATTTTGACTATGTAGAAAAATATCCTAATATTTTAGAGGAGCATATTTAAACATTTTTGGAGTTTAAATGGATGAAGCACAAACTGGAATCAAGACTGTCGGGAGAAATATCAATAACCTCAGACATGCAGATGACACCACCCTTATGCAGATGACATCACCTTTCGCACAAAGCGAAGAACTAAAGAGCCCTTTGATGAAAGTGAAAGAGTGAAAAAGCTGACTTAAAAACTCAACATTGAAAAAACGAAGATCATGGCATCTGGTCCCTTCACTTCATGGCAAATAGATGGGCAAACAGTGGAAACAGTGGCTGACTTTATTTTGGGGGGCTCCAAAATCACTGCAGATGGTGACTGCAGCCATGAAATTAAAAGACGCTTACTTCTTGGAAGAAAAGTTATGACCAACCTAGACAGCATATTAAAAAGCAGACCTTGCCAACAAAGGTCTGTCTAGTCAAAGCTATTCTTTTTCCAGTAGTCGTGTATGGATGTGAGAGGTGGACTATAAAGAAAGCCAAAGAATTGATGCTTTTGAACTGTGGAGTTGGAGAAGAGTCTTGAGAGTCCCTTGGACTGCAAGGAGATCCAACCAGTCCATCCTAAAGGAAATCAGTTTTGAATATTCATTGGAAGGATTGATGCTGAAGCTGAAACGCCAATACTTTGGCCACCTGATGGGAAGATCTGACTCGTTGGTAAAGACCCTGATGCTGGGAAAGATTGAAGGCAGAAGGGGACGACACAGGATGAGATGGTTGGATGGCATCACCGACTCAGTGGACATGAGTTTGAGTAAAGTTTGGGAGTTGGCGATGGACAAGGAGGCCTGGCGTGCTGCAGCCCATGGGGCCACAAAGAGTTGGACATGACTAAGCGACTGAACTGAACTGATTTAAACATTTAGAAGTGAAATATCCTGATGTTTGTAATTTACTTTAAAATATTTCAGGGAAAAGGACACAGCAAAATACTTCAAATGTTAAATCTGGGTAAAGGGTATACGGATTTCCCTGTACTAGTTAAATGACATCAGTGTCATTCAACGTGAGTCCCATCTAAGTATCTCATCCCTCACTTGCAGAAACACTGGATTACATTATTCCAAGTGTCCACTGTTCTTCCTTTACTACCCAATTCAACATCCAGAGAAAAATACGATCCCGTCACTAGCCTGGTGTCAATTTTTCCAGGTGCCTTTATCATCCACCTAAATAATGGGAAAAAAGTGCTCCACAGCACAGTCTACAAAGCTTCTTGGTATCTGCCCCTTAGCCACTTTGCACATAATTTACTCATTTAAAACTCAGTCTCACAAGAACGGACAATTACTAGTCTCTCTTTTCAGATAACTAAACAGGTGGAGAGAAAGCAAGTAACTTGTAAGGGAACACAGCTCCGCCTCCTGGTTCTGACTCCAGAGTCCATATCTCACCCGCAGAACACATCCCAGACCTGGCACGTCGCAGGCGCTCGACAAAGGTTTGTTAAGTGACTAGCTTGCAAGGGCTTAGTTCTGGTCTGTACCCTGATTATGTCTAAGAGCCAAGCAAAGTCTGAGACGGGTGTTATTCCAGGGCGTCCAGCGCCGCACGGCTCATCCCGCATTTCGTGACAGCTTGACTGACGTCGTTTCTCAAGGGGGCTGCAAAACCTTTTCATTCTTTATTCCTTTTGGGGTCATAACCTTTTCATTCTTTATTCCTTTGAGGGTTATAACCTTTTCATTCTTTATTCCTTTGGGGGTGATCAGACTGGGGAGGAAGGAGGTGTCCAAAGCCGGCTTCTCCGCCAGGACGGGGGGTTGAAGGGAAGGACAGCCCTACTGAGTGAAGTCTCGGGCTCGCCCTGCGCAGCCCCCACGCCTCGGGGCGGGAGACCCAGGCGGTCGCCGCGGCGTCTGGCACCTCAGCCTGCATCCCCAGTGGGGTCCCGCCGGAGAGGCGCGGGGGTGCGCGAGGGGCCACCCCGCGCCCGCTTACCTCGTCCCGGCACTGCTTCTGGCACATCTGGCAATACCAGCGCAACTTCTGAAGCCCCTTGGACTTGATCCTGTTGGCGATAGCCTTCGGGGTGAGAAAATCTGACTTCCCCATCACGACCACCACAACAACCTTCCGGGGCCAGCGCCTAGACGACCGGAAGCGGAACAGGGCAAGCGGGAGTGGGAGGGACAAACACCACCAGCCAGTCGGGAGGAGGCGGGGCCTCGGGAAGCTGGGCGCCGGAAGCTCGCGAGGCTTCCTTCAGTCCGGCGGGAAGAAGCGAGACTCAGGGAGACGGGGGGTGGGCGGGGCACATAACGCAGTTTCCGCGCATGCGCAGTGAGGCCTGTCTGACCGACCTTCAGCGGGGCCGGCGCCACCATGTTCTCTCGGGCGGGCGTCGCTGGCCTCTCGGCCTGGACCGTGCAGCCACAATGGTAATGGCTGGTCGCAGCGGGGACGAGAGGGATGGGAGGGCTCGGGTAGGGGAAGCGAGTCGGGAGGCGAGTGGGGCGGAACCGGGGTCTCAGGGCTGGCCAGGCCCCGGTCCCGCGGAGGCCCGGGCAGCCCGGCTGCAAGAGGCGCTCGGAACAGAGAAGGGCGCGCGAGGGCAGCGGAGACGGCGACGTCGCGCCTCTTCTCCTGAGACGGGCCGGGGCGGGGTGAGGGCCGAGAGGAGTGGTCGTCAGGGACCTCGATAGTGGACCTTGGGCCCAGTCAATTGTAGAGCGGCCTTGGATTTCCTCAGCGACTAATGAGACGCTTCGGAAGCCTCTGCTGCTCGCCAGGCGACTGGCTTCGGGGAGGCCTTTGGAGGGCGGGGGCTGGGAAGGGCCCCAGCGAAGGTCCAGCGGAAGGTTAAGGAGTGCTTTTGTCCTTGACGCCGTTTGAAACCCTGCGGTGCAGAGGGCATTGACTCCAAGCCCGTGTTGAGCACCGATTCTGCAGCAGGCGCCTTGCTGGGCCCTGGTGAATGAAATAAGTGCCCTCGTGGGCTGAAAAAGGGACCTTAAAAATATTAAGGCGAGGAAGGGAAAGATATCTTAACTATCTCGGAACCGTTGTGCCGAAACAGTAGCCCTGCAAGGTCATGACATCATCATAAGGTCCCGAGGAGGAGGAGATAGACGGACTTAGCGTTATCTGTTCATTGCTATGCAAGTTTTAAGGATTTTAATAAACATTGGTTTCTCCTCCATCCCCAGAAGAAGGCATGTTAGAAGGCCTGGCAATAGGCAGATAAATGTTGGTTTGTGGTGGTGCTCTGTAATAGGATGAAATGTTTTGAAGCTAGGCAGTCTGGAAGGATTGCAGATAGGGTGCTAAGGGGATTGTTAGCTGTCGACTGTGTGTTTTAGCAATTACTTGGTTTTACAGTATAGGAGAATTCTAAGAAGCCACAGCACTAGATGTGTGTATCCTAATTTATGAGAAGGGACTCTAATGCATTAATTAAAATAGGTATGTTTTCATTAAGCAAATAACTGATAATTTCAGGGTAATGAAGTAATTAAATTTGATGTGAAAAACCTACACACAGATGTTAGTGGGTTTGCCCTGGAAGTCAAATTTTCTTTCCCCTAATGTTGAAAAGAGTATTCATGGGGATGAAGGAGTCAGCTTAGTTGGAATCTCACTCATAGGTTGCCCCATTTCTTCATCACTTGGCACACATTTGTTGGGTGCTTGCCCGGCACCAAGTTGACACGGGGCAAAGTGCCAAGATGTGAAGAACAGACAGACGTGGTCCTGATGAAATTTGTAGGACAGTGTGTCTGACATGCAGCAGTGGTCTGCAAATGTCAGCTCTTCTTCCTTCCTTCCCATCTTGCTGTGCATGAATGTAACCTGTAAATATTTTTAGAACTTTAAGTCAGCCAAGTTGATCTTTTAAAAATGGACAGTTTCTGAAATGAGTACAAAATATTTTACCTTTAACTGTACAAAATCACTTTTTAAAAACCTGTTAAGATCATTTGAGGATCCTTTAGTAAAGGATCATTTGAGTGTGCTCTCTGAGATGGAGAAGGAAATGGCAACCCACTCCAGTATTCTTGCCTGGAAAATCCCATGGATGTAGGAGCGTGGTAGGTCCATGGGGTCACAAAGAGTCGGTTGTGACTGAGCGACTTCGCTTTCACTTTCTGTCTAAGATAACTACTGTGGGGGGCAGGGAGCTTAAACTGGAACCCCAGTCAGCAAATACATGTGGAAGTCCTGACCTTCATCAAATAGATAGGTTGTGAATATTCATCAGACATCAGTGTTCCACCTTGGAGAGCAGACTCTGTCCTCTTCTGTTTTCTGGATAGACATATTCCATCACTCTGGGTGCCTGGTGTCTGTTTTGCTCCTGCCATTTCCTAGTCACTGTGATCGCCTTTTGAATTCAGCAATTAAAGCCTTCCTATGTTTCGTACTCCACAGAATTAATCTGAAAAGGAAGTACGCCTTTGCCTTTATAGAACCAGGAAGAGGCATGTCCTTGGTTCTGTTTTGGTTAATGTGCAGTTTGTCATTGTTCCAGAGACGTTAGCATACTAATATTAACTGAATGGTAAGTTAGAATTATTTTAATTGTTTAGGGTGTCAGTAAAATAACAACTACATTTTTGAAAATTAGACCTTTTTTAAAAAGCTCATTTAAGAAAATGGGAATAAGAAATTTGGTTGGGGAGGGAGTTTCTGATTTTTCTGTGTCAGAGGGAAGATATGTTTCTATTTCTTAATGTTCCGCCTTCTCTAAGATGGAGGAACTATTTTATATTAGGAAACCAATGGCCATAAGTGGAAATGTAGATGTTGAAAAGGAAGGGAGAAGGCGTTTCAGGGGAGAGAAGGCAGGTCTTCATCTGAAACTGAGATAGCAGATACTTACTTTTAAATGTAAGAAGCATGAGGCAGCAGTCTGTAGTATGCCAGATGGAGTGGTGCCAGACTGCCCGGGTTGGGATCTTGACTCCCCTCAGGTTTGAGTCCTGGCTGCCTCGCTGGGTGGCCTTGTGCAGGTGACTCGGTGTCTACCATTCCCTCATCTGTTAGATGGGGGTAATGTAGTGCCCCATTAATTGGACTGGTGTGAGGATTAAATGAGTATTTGTAAAGAAGTGAGGGTAAGGGGAGAAATGCTTGTGAGGACCCAGATGTATCCACTGAAAAATGAAAATGAATTTGTACATGCATGTTTTATCTATATAAACTAACGTGAGAAGGTAGAAGCCTAATGACAGTGGATCATGGATGGTGGTAAAGTTCTGGAAGTCATTTGGTGGAGAGCCAGGGGTTGGACTTTTTCACCCAGGCATTCAGTATTCAAATCGCAGATACTTCATAATTTTCTTTTCCTTAGGAATTAGTGGATGCTGCTGCTTCCTGAATTTTTAGTTAGTCAGTGTTATACGCTCCTTAAAATTCTTTCAAGCTGTCTGCAGTGAGTCTCGCAGACCCCATCCTGTACTGGCTCCTTCGGTTTTTCTCACACTGCCATGTGATCATAGGAGATCATGGCAGTCCACTCTGTGCAGTTTGCCCTCCATTGTACTGGATAAGTTTGCGGTTTCTTGGATAATCTCCTGATGGTTTCTCAGGACATGAGACAATTTTCTGGGACACACAGCTGATTCAGAACTTCCTTTATCTTTTCATTTGCAAAAACTATATTCAGTAGAGCAAGCTCTCCCTAAAGAGAGCTCAGATCAGCTCTTTTTATTTTGTTCTTCTATTAAATTTTTTTTTTTTGGCATCAACCATCATGTCTGTTGATAGTTACAAATCTGTCTCTAATCTCAAAATACCTCATATTTTCCACAGACCCGGAGCACATTTCCACCCGGTCCCATAGTGTTTTCTACAATATCACATTCAAAAGTCATTATCACAAGTGAGAATCCCCCCTACCTAGCTTTTCTGTCTTGGTTAAATGACAACACTGTGCACTCAGGTCATTAAGTTAGAAACCTTTAGGTCCGCTTGCTCTCAGATCTAGGCTCCCATTGCTTTGCCAGCCTCTCAGTCCAGGTTCTTGCCTTCTCTTGTCTGGAAACTGCAAGCAGCTGCCCCTGTGGCCTCTGTGTCTTCAAGATTCAGTATCATTCTGTGCTTTTCCTTGCCATCTGAGGACTTTGGTGAACAATTAAAGTTTCATCATTTCCCCACTACCTATAAAATAATATTTAAACTTAGTAACGCAAGCCGTGTCTCCAGCCTCGAAACTGCATACAGTTCCCAGGAATGCCCCAGGGCCCTCCTTTGTGCAGTGTATAGATCCCTCAGTCCTTGGCGCTTTCCAGGCCAACAGGTGCTTGGTGGATTGAAGGGCTGAAAGATGGTGTATGTTCGATAACATGTTGTCTTCACCAGCAAGGGGAAGAGCCTCTCATATTTGTCTTTAACTGTTACTATTTTTGACTTTTATGTGTTAGCGCTTTAAAGACTAGAAAAATATTTAGTGTACAATTTATGTAGATCTTAAGTTTGCATGGATCTTGTCTATGAGATAATAGTGTGCTTGTGGTCAGAGACCAAGTCCTGGAGCAGAGGATCTGCTCCATAAAAGCTCACTGGATTGAGTTGGAACAGTTAAGAACTGGTTTTTAAATTCTACTTTGACACAGGTGGTCATGTTAGAATGTATGATTGACCCTAAAGTGTTATGTTATTTATTGGTGAAATGAGAAAGTCAGGAGCTTCCTTGGGAACTGAGCAATCATTTTTAGAAGTGGCTGACCTTGAGTTTAAGAATAACTGGATAGCCTGACAAGGGGAAGGACTTCTCTGTCATGGAAACAATATAGGCTAAGACATGGAGTGGGAAATAGAGCCTCTGTGAATGCCATGTGACCTCAGTGGAAGCTTTATGTTAGGGCAACTCGAATGAGACCTTTGAAACAGGGCTTGATATCCGTATTAGGGGGTTTATGCTGCGGCTTAGTCGCTTCAGTCATATATCCATATATATTCAGACTCATATTTGATAGATTGTTTCTTTATGGGCCACTCTTTAAGTCCATATATTAACTTTGGAAGTTTCTGGAGCTTTTTCCCAAAAAACTAAAAAAAATTTTTTGCCACCTTTATTTTCAGGATCCAAGTTCGAAATATGGCAACTTTGAAAGATAGTAAGTACTTTTATCTCAATATGTGAATTAAGAAAAACTAAATTTTGCCAAATAAAAATACTTTTGAAAGTGTGCTGCTTTAGCCCATTTACGTACTTGGTTAAAACGGACAGTGAATCTATGTCGTGTGTCTGTGGCGTTGAAAAAACCGCTGTGGGGGAACACGTGGTGGTTGTGCTTCTGTTGTGTGTAGAATGATGATAATTAGAAAAAACTGCACTCTGTGTGGTGTGTAAGATGGAACGGGGCTTGTTCTTGGGTGAAAGCCGTTTTCAGTACCATTTAATGCTTTACATGCATAATCTACTGTTCCATTGCTGGTTTTGCTGGCTGTCCAGATAGCGCGAGGTCTGACTTACTGGTGCTACTGTTAACTCTAATATTAAGCCTCGTTCGCCAGATGGTCTAACTGCTAGTTATTCTGCCTTGCAGTTTAGGAAAATATTTCCATAAATTCACAAGTGAAATCACAATTCCTTTATATTAACACAGCACTTCTGTTTTTCAGTTACCAGGCGACTAAAATCAATCAAAAACATCCAGAAAATTACCAAGTCTATGAAAATGGTAGCAGCAGCGAAATACGCCCGAGCTGAGAGGGAGCTGAAACCCGCCCGAGTGTATGGAGTGGGGTCCTTGGGTAAGAGGGGTGTGCAGTCAGATTACAAAGACCTTTTAAGCTAGAGATCGCGGTCCTGAGCACCTACAAGCACTCACGATCATGGCAGCCCTGTGTGGGCGGGCACTGTTGGAGCCCCAGCTTTGCAGAGGAGAAAACCCAAGTCCAGTACAGTCGTGACTTTACCTGCGTGGCTTGGCCTCCGAGCCTGTTTCTATTCATCACTGTATGTGTTCACCTCCCTTTTAAAGTACTCTGAAATCAGATTGTTCCTAGGTTATTAAATATGCCATCAAAAGAACGTGGGGTTTAGTGCATCAGACTCAGATGCTTGATTTTATCCTGTTACAATGTGATGTGATCTTTTAGGACTGCAGGTTGGGGTGGGGATTTCCTGCAGTGGAATTTGAACAGTCAAGGGTATGACTGAGTATATGGACAGAGTGTTGAAAGATCAGCTGTAAAGAAAGAAAAAAGATACATCTGTATTATCTGTATTAATCTGTTAGATAGAAATTATTTTCTGCAGGAGTTTTCTCGTGTTCATATTTCTTGAGCATGCATTCATACTGCTAACGAAAGTTTTGTATGAGAAAATGATAGTGTTCCATACTTCAGTTGCAATGACTCCTTGCTTTGAAAATGCCATATTGGGACCTCCCTGGCAGTCCAGTGGTTAAGACTTCACCTTCTGTGCAAGGGGTGTATGTTCAGTTCCTGGTTAGAGAGCTTAGATCCCAATGCCTTATGGCCAAGAAATCAAAACATTGGACAGAAACAATATTGTAACAAAATCAGTAAAGACTTTTTAAAAAATAAAGATACTGTGTTTAGTTTCACTTAGCAGTATAGCAGAGACTTGTTCCGTTAGGTTTTAGCCATTTTTAACAACACCAGCTGTTTGCTCTTACAGTTGCTCTTATGAGTCTTGTTCTCTGCCCGGCTTAATGAAGAAATTGACTTGAATATCTGATTAGAATATTTGTGGTATAATATTAAAAATTCAAGTCAAGGCTGCCAGTCAACTTCTAAGTCCTTCAAACTGAAAAAATACTGTCTGCTGGATATTAAATGGCTAATCTTTAAAATATTTAAGAACTTTAAATAGGAATTTTATTTTTATGCTGTACAATATAAAAGATAAAAAGAGACTTAAAAGGAGTATTCTCTTCACTTCCCTGAACTTTAGGGTTGAGTATGTATCTATCTCCGCCTTTTATGGAGGGTTCTCAGGTATTGACATTTGAGAGTCCTGCTCTAACTGGAGAAGGGTAGTAGGAATTTGGTTGAAGTGGGGGCATGTGGCACCCATGAGGATGCAGTTTGCAACTAGAGAGAGCGCTGCTGAAACCATCCTGTGTTTGCACCAGAGACATGCTTCCGACGAGCTCCTCCTGACAGGTGGGCTGCTCACGCTGCATGTTCTGTGGAGCCCTGGGGCCCTCTGGCAGCCTTGCTGAGCTTGCCTTCAACTGCTCTGCAGGCCAGGAAGCTGCCGCCTCACCTTTCTTCCCACTAGTCAAGACAGGCATCACGATGTGATGGCTCTTCTGACCTTCCCGTGTCTTCTTTCAGGCGTTTTCCCAGTAAAATCCACGTGTATTGAACCCTATTTGAATCCCTCTTGGCTTCTGCTACCTTGAAGATCAGGCCAACAAAGTGAGGCTGTTAAAAGTAACACCCAAAATAAAATGGCATCCATTATTTTAATGTCAGTAGTTTTCATAAAAGCTTGCTGTGCAGATTATTTGAACAGTTCAGTAAATATTTACTCTTTGCTTTCTTGGTTGTACTCTGAAGATTTTAATTATTTAAAAATTTGGTAAGTCTAGATAAGTTGTCGCTTCTCTAAGTCTGGCCTCTTTACAAGCTGTTTGATTGTACTAGTGAATTCTTTTAGTCAGTACTTAAGAAAACTTGCTGTTTAGAGACCTCTTAACAGAGATTTAGACCGTTAATGGTTTTCAGCCTCTTTGTAAATAAGTGCAAAGATAGTTGATAAGTAAAGGCATCATTTTGTGAATTAGGGGTTATTGCTGTATTTAGTGTAATTACACCTTTTTTTTTTTTTTTTTTTTGAAGCTCTGTATGAAAAGGCTGATATTAAGACTCCTGAAGACAAGAAGAAGCACCTCATTATCGGTGTGTCCTCGGACCGAGGGCTCTGTGGTGCTATTCACTCCTCGGTTGCTAAACAGATGAAAAGCGAGGCGGCCAACCTTGCAGCAGCCGGGAAAGAAGTTAAGATTATTGGAGTTGGTGATAAAATCAGGAGTATACTTCACAGGTAATATAAATGTATATTGTTTATGTAGAAGGCTGCAGGTGTGAGTAAAGGGCAGTTTCTTTGATAGTTTATTTAAGCAAGGTGTCTTTTTGGTTGCCATTTTATACACATGGAGAAGCTTTGTTTTGTCTCAAGTTTTGTTCCAGGATATCTTAGAATGTGTAGATTTCCCTTGTTTTTTACTTGTCATTTGCTTCTCCTTCTTCCAAACCATAAATGGAATACAGTAGGAGTGTCAGAAGCTCAGGGCTTTTTTTTTTTTAAATGAGGACTCTGAGGAGTTGTCATGGCCTGGAAATGCCAGAAATGAATAACAGTTAATTAGAATTGTCAGGAGAGGTGTAAAGGCAGAGAGAGAGAGAAGGCGAAAAAGGCTGATTGTGAGTCCTTAGCTTTGGGCAGGCGCTGAAGGACGGGTGATCACAATAAGGTAGGGGGCACCTTAATTCAGTGAACACCGCTGAAAAAACACTCAAAAATAAATATCTCCACTCAAAAAACACTTGATTCATAGAGTATTTTTGCCTTGTTCCTCTCAGCTGTTTCATGTGATCTCTTCGTTTTCTCATAGGACTCATTCTGACCAGTTTCTGGTGACATTCAAAGAAGTGGGGAGGAGACCCCCTACCTTTGGGGATGCATCAGTCATTGCCCTTGAGCTGTTAAATTCTGGATATGAATTTGATGAAGGGTCTATCATCTTTAACCGATTCAGGCAAGAAAAATGTTGAAATCCAGGCTTTTTTATGTTCAGATTTTTTTCAGTTGAGTAAATGTCTCCTTAATAGTGTGAAATTATAAGCTTGGAATTTACATTAGTTTTTGCCATTTCTAGGTCTGTCATCTCCTACAAGACAGAAGAAAAGCCCATCTTTTCCCTTGACACCATTTCAAGTGCTGGTAAGTTTATTTTGTATGACAAGTATTTTTCCTGTGAATGAGAGATTTGCAGATTGAGGAAAACAGTATTTGTCAGGGTGGCTTTTTTTCAGCAGTAACAAAAATGTTGAGCTGTTTCTATCACCATCTATTAGCAGCTTCCATGAAACCATAAAACATTCATTGTATAAATAAATATCCATTGGGGGCCAACATTATATATGAAAGTCATCATTGCTCAGTGAAGCATTCTAGAAATAATACTCAGGAACCAATTTCATTTTCCTCTCCTATATATTATATTTCTTCTGTTCTAAGAGGTACACTTTATAATGTCTCTAAAATTGAGGTGCTTCTACCAGTCAGTAGCACATCATTTTTAATTGGCTGTGTTACTTTATTTCTTCAAGGTATATAAAATAGGAGTTACACGATCCTCTGCATCTTAAGTCAACAGAATGCAGCCCTGTCTCACTTTACCCTAATGAAGACTTTTTGAATGCGCTGCTAAATTTCTGCTGCCTAATTGCTGAAATGCAGAGCAGACTCTAACTCTTCTACTCATATTCTCAGAAAAACTTTCCCTCTCTCGTTGTCCTGACACTGTCAGATTTCTCCAATAACCACATGGTTGAGTTGGGATTTTTATGTCACACTATACAAGTCTCATTTCTCTCATTAATTTCTCTATTGAAAAACACGGTCCCAGACGGTCTGCTGGCTTAGTCCAGGGCACTCTGCTAGATGCTCTACAGGGGCTTTATACCCGTGAAATGTAGGGCTGTTACTTTAAATGTCGGCCTCTTGGGGTTTATGAAGTTAAGCATTTCAAGTAGAATACCAAGTGCTTTGTTTACACATCATGTTTTACTGAAAATCTGCTATAATCTATAGAAAATAGATGAAGCTTTTAGAACTGTGTCTTTTAACCAGTCTTACATTGACTTCTCTGTGATTATAAAGGATTTTTGCACCAGGAAGCTTCTTGATTAAATCAGTCTTTGCATTTCAACAGAGAGTATGAGTATCTACGATGACATTGATGCTGATGTGCTGCGGAATTACCAGGAATACAGCCTGGCCAACATCATCTACTACTCCCTGAAGGAGTCCACCACGAGTGAGCAGAGTGCCAGGATGACGGCCATGGACAACGCCAGCAAGAATGCTTGTAAGCGCCCGGCAGGCTGAGCGTGTTCCTTTGCTGAGGCTGCGTGGAGGCCCTCGCTCATGTCAAAGGGTGTTAGCAATTCTGGAAGAGGAGCAGGAGAGCTGGGGTCTGGTCCTGGGCTCTGCCACTGGTCCTGTGAGGATAGAAAAATTATATTCTTCTCCTTAAAGGAAGTAACATCTTACTTGGTAGGAAGTAAGTGTGCAAGTACTTTAATTCTTGGAAGATACAAAAAAAATATATATCTCTTATAACATTTTTCAAGAGGCCAGTTCTAGTACCTCAAAGGAGACAGAATCTTATTTTTGAATTAAGCAACTTAGATCTCGTGAATGAGTTAGTGAGCAAGGTATTCTTTTCTGGTTTTAGATCTTGTTGTCTAATCTTCTGTTTTGTTTGTAGCCGAAATGATTGACAAATTGACTCTGACATTCAATCGCACCCGCCAAGCTGTCATCACCAAGGAGCTGATAGAAATCATCTCTGGTGCTGCAGCTCTGTAAGTAACTGAGCGTTGCCTTCAGCATTCTCGTCTCACAGTGCCTGCTCGTTTATCCTTGGCACATTTATGTCCCCTTCTCCCCTCCCATTTTTTGGTCTGTTACAGAAAAAAATGATCCATTGCTTAATCTTGTTTCCTTGATCTTAGAATATAAAGATTTGATGAAAATGAGATCTCTGGAGTATTTTTGATTGTTTCAGCTGAAACATTCAGGCTTAGTTTATCAGTTACTTACTGGTTTTCAGTTTGGTTTTTTATAAATCTGTAAATTATTGAATGGTGGTAGGGTCAGGAAGTTTTTAACTAAGTTTTCTGTATCAGTACTGTCCTTTGATAGTTCTTAAAATACTGCTTTTCTCAAGAAAATGTCTTGGTTGTTTAGCTAGATACGTTAATGTTTGTAACCAGGGTTACAGTAATGGGAAATCTATAAAAAATGATTACATTGAACACCCATTACATGCCTCATATAGTGCTAAAGGGTGGGATCCTTTGTCCCAAGGCGTTTGCATCCGAATAGGATAAGAAAATGTAGACAGTTGTGCAGAAGGATAAAACGTGTATTAAGTTATCTTTGACTCATTCTCTCACCTCCTGCTAGTTGGTCACCAAGTTCTCTAAATCTTACCTTCTTCTAAATATCCCTTGACTTTCTCCCCTTTATGCCCTCGGAACGCATCTTTGTCATTTCTCTCCCAAATTAGAAAATATATTTTTTAAGTGGCACATGCTTTTTCCTGAAATGTCATTTTTTTCCCCTGCACCCTTAATCCTCCGCCTGACTGACTCTGTTTGTCCTTCATAACGGAGCTGGGGGACTCCTTTCCCCCAGAAAACCCTCCTTTGTGGTGTGAGTGGGGCTATTTCCTGCGTTTCCCTCCATCACAGCACTTAACACCATGTTATTAAGAACTGCCCCTAGGTTTGTTTGTGTCCTGTGGCTTGAGAGGGGCCATGTCTCGTTCACTTGTAGCTTCATCACCTGGCATGCACTTCCTTAGTAAATATTTGTGGTCTGAATGAATGATGAGCCATGAGTGTATTTAGAACTGGAATTTTAGAAGAGACAGAAATAACACTTTGCTGAATATAGGAATACCTGGGTCCAGGTTTAAGACTCGGGGAAAGGTTCATCGCTAAGGTGACATAGAGGTTGGTCCTTTTTGTCTCTGGAGGATGGAAATGGGCAGGATTCTAGAGACACACACAAACTGGTTGAGACCATTCTGTCAGTGTTGGTTGGCTCCATCAGCTCTGCTGCCCTAAACAGCCTGCCTTCTCTTATTTTGCTTTCAAGCCTGCGTATAAGCTGTCTGTCCTCCTGGTCACTACTGCTCTGTTAGCATCCGCGTCCAGGCAGTGATGAGTGGTCCTGCCACTTAGCAGCTTGACAGACACGGTTAAGATGCGCTCCCTGCAACATGGTTGTTTTCTATGACATGCGAGCTGGGATGGGGTTAAGCAGGTGTATTATTCGTGTCCTCCTCGCTGTGCATCTGCTGCTTCTCCGGTGGCAAGTGTGCCGAGGCCTGGGGGAAAGAACTGCACTCTGAAGGTCTGGGGGCTGTGAGACGCAGAGAGCCAGGGGAAAGAGCAATGGATGCTTAGAATAAATGGAGGCTACAGGCTCTGCAGAGTGGAGGACCTGGCTCTTGATTAGGAATGTGGGGACCTGACTGAAAGTAGCAAATGCAGAGAAATGAGAAGGACATTGGGACACAAAGAATGAGAATTTTAATAACAGTTCAAATAACTGGAAATTGACTATTCAGTTTTCACTTTCTAGAAAGGCAGGCTAAATCCTTTATTTAAAGTTAGCTGTGCAAACCTTAATAATCCTCATGATGGATTATTTATATGAAATGAACTTGCATGCTCTGTAACCTATCAGCTCTTCTGCTTAAAGACTAGTATTTAATACAAACACATTTGGCTATTTGGTAATAAAAGGCATGAGTAAACCATATTTGAGGTGCCAAGTGTTAGTTGCTAGCTTAAATTAAAAAAGAAATTATATACTACTTATAGCAAAATTGCGGTTTAAAGTATGCTTTCATAGTCCTGCCTACTTGCATGAACATGGTTTTATTACCTTAGCCAGACTCAGGTCTGTAATGTTTCGTAACAATTAGTGACTCTGTTTAAGGAACTCTTTTGGTAAGTATTTATGTGACACAAGGTAGTGAGTGAGGAAATGGGCTTTCCTAGTTGGAAACTGTACGTGATTAACCCGCATGGATTGCTTCCTGACCTCTTGTTCTGTTTGTGTTTTTCTCCTAATATAATAACCCAGGGAGTAATGGAAATCAAGTTTCATCCTCAGACAAGAGGTAAAGTGGTGATGTTTCACACCCTCCCCCCATCCCATTAGAAAGGAAACCCAGTCAGAGAGAATTGAAACTAATTCAGCAACAGGGAAACTGATTTCTTGGGAGATGAGATTGGCTGGCCATTAGGGCAGCAGTCAGATTGTGGGATCACATGGCTGATGCTAGGGGTCTTTTTTTTTCCTTCTTAAAATATATTAAATAAACTACAAGGATAAAGAATCGGCATTCCTTTGCAGTACTAAAAACAGGCTGGTGAAGAACAGTGGTTCTCAGACTTCCTGGTCTCAGAACCCCTTGATGTCTGACTCCACAGAAGACAGATCAGTCCTCTCCATTTCTCTATTCATTCTGTTCTGACATTGTACGTCACATAGGTTCTGGAAAACTCCACCATGTACTCTTGAGAATGAGAATAAAACAGGCAAGCAGCATTGTTACAGAAATTAGTTTTGCCCTCACAGACCCCATGAAAAGGTCCCTAGACCAAAACTTGAGAACCACTAGTGTAGAGTAACAGTTTATTATGTATTATGTAGAGTCAGTTCAAGTCCCACTTTAGATACATATTATCTCTTGATATGTTTAATTTCCAAAAAAAAAATTGTTTGATTTTTATTTGTTGTATACTTTTATTTTTCAGGTAAAGAAGAATTCAGCAAGCTGATTTTGTTTTTAGCTTACTGCTGTCCTTGTCAGAAGAATTTGTTGGTCCATTGTTCAGATTACTAAAGACAGCAAGATATTTGTAAATTATCTTACAATAAATGACTCAACATAAAATCACTGCTTTTTTTATTATTATTATAGAACAACCATTTTCAAAATGAGATCTTACAACACTTCAAAATATTAACATACTTGTATTAAAATTTCTTAGTAAGAAGCTAGTTGAAGAGGCTCTTGTGATTTTTTGGTTTCCTAACAGACATGGAAAGCCTGGCTTCTGAGGGGTCACAGAGTGGAAGGAAGAGGTGCCAGCCACACCCCCAACCCAGGCCTCCCTGCCTGTCACCCTCAGAGGACCACCAGTGCAAGGCAACATTGCCATGTCTGAGTCATTCACTATTTCTTGTATAGAGAGTGGAGAATTCCAGGGACATACTGACTCTAAATAAATGTTTAAATCTTTTCCAAGGACTGAGAAACATTTCAGTAGGATATTCACTTCACATTCACATTTAGATAGCCATTAACTTTGGGCACCTGAGCTATTCTACAGAACGAGCTGGCCCTGCCAAAATGTTGGGATTTTTTTTCCTATTTAAGAGGATTTAGGGCTACAGTCCATGGGGTTGCAAAGAGTCAGACATGACTGAGCGACTAACACTTTAACTTTTTTAGGGTTTTTTTAATTGCAAAAGTAATACAGGAATTACAAGAGACGACATAACTATAAAAAATATACAGAAAGCCCATCGACAACACTTTATATTACTCTTTTAAAACCATTAAGGTTAGAAGGGGAAGATAAACTGAACAGAATCTCAGTGTCATTTTCTAGCTTCCCTGAAACGATTTAAGAGCCATTTTGATTTCTGAGTTTTTGTGATACTTGTTTTCCTCTGAAAACTTAGGTCTCTACCTGTGTTGCTTTGAAATGTTGCCATGATGATTGTTAATAAGCATCTTTGGGCAAGTCTCTGCACATTTGGATGAGTACTTAATTGGAAGTGGGATGATCAATGACTCAGACTGTGTATTGGGTTGCCAAAAAAGTTCATTTGGGTTTTTCCATAAGCTTTTCCATGTTAAGCATGGGGCATAAACTTTGGGGCAAATTGGGTTAGAATCCTAGTTCAGCCCTTACCAGCTGTGTTACCTTGGGTGAGTTAGTCTTTCAGTTTTATCATCTGTAAAATAATTAAAATAGGACTTACCTTATAGGGTTATGAGGACTACATGAATCAGTATTTGCAAAATACTTAGAATCTGACATGGGATGAGTGGTGTAACTGTTTAAATGTTACCTGATACACTTAAGTGACCATCATGTTTACTGATCTGTGTGTTAGCACTCTTAAATTCTGAAGATACGATAATATACTCCTCTATAGGAGCTTACAGTCTGGTGCAAAGACATAATGAAAAAAAAAATGTAAGGCTTTTGGGTATAGTGAAAGTGTTTGTCGCTCAGTCATGTCCAACTCTCTGGCTCCTCTGTCCATAGAATTCTCTAGGCAAGAATACTGGAGTGGGTTGCCATTCCCTTCTCCAGGGGATCTTCCTGACCTAGGGATTGAACCCAGGTCTCCTTCATT